>NW_010310404.1:100103-137398 GCF_000700745.2 Antrostomus carolinensis
CTCTAGGTGAACATGACAACAGATTTGGAAGGAAGTGATATGTTGGTGGAAAAGGCGGACCGGCGGGAGTTTATAGATCTGTTAAAGAAGATGTTGACGATAGATGCAGATAAGAGAATAACACCCATTGAAACTCTGAACCACCCTTTTGTCACTATGACGCACTTGCTCGATTTCCCTCACAGCACACAGTACGTGGCTTTCGTTTCCCTTGAGTTTTGAATTCAGAGGTGAAGAGGAGAGCTGGTTGTGGTGGAGACCAAATGTATCTGAGGGGCATTATTAAGATGCTTAAGCCTTAAGTTTTAATCTGTTCCTGGTTAAAAAAAATAGGATTGCCAACTCTTAAGGTTGCAAGAATTGTGTTGTAGGTGCTTGGCATTTAAAACACTGCAGTGTGTGCTACATTCATTATGTAAATATTCAATAATTACATATATTTGCATTAAAATGCAGAAGAAATTATGCAGTTAGAGCTGAAAGTATCAGTATCTCAAAGTAATGTAGCCCTGATTGTTACTGTAGTAATCAACCTTATCTGCCATGGGGAGCCAACCCTTCCACCCAGAACCTTCCCATCTTGCAGGGGTCCATTTGGGGCTGTTTGCTTTTTAAGGGAAGAACTTTTTCTGCAGCAGACTGGTTTACAGGCACAGGCGACAGGACAAGGAGTTCAGTTTTCAGCTTTGTTGTTGCCCCTATGTGACCTTAAACACTGTCCTCTGACCACAGCTGGCACATTTGTGGAATGGAGATGGACTCCACTGCCCAACTGAGATGCGAAGAAGTGTCATGCCTTCAAGCCTGACTCCTCTTTCTCCTGAGGCTGAAATGCAGGAAACCTGCACCCAGCACTTTACTCTTATCCCCCGGGGAGTTCATGCAGGGCCAGGCTTCTCAGGTGCAAGTGAAGGCAGACATGTAGTGGGAGTTTTCCAAAGCCTTCAGGACACCTACCTTTGAACATCCTGCTCTACAGCACTTTGCAGTTCAAGGTGCTTTTGCAGGCTGTCCCTTCACCTTGTCAGGAGAAGAGAGTTACTGACGCAGCGCTGTACTTCACTGGGTGCCACGTGCATGGGTGATTAAAGGCTGTGAGGAGCTCAGGTACAACATAAAGGGGACTGCTTAAAAGGCTGTAGAGTATGTTTCTGTGGGTGCTGCAGAGCAACAGGTTACTGTGTGTCTCCTCCCCTGCCCATACGTGTGCTCTTACCTGTGGCATTTCAGGTTCATTTGAGGTATTTTTCCCTCTGTGAAGAATCTGTAGCTGCCTTTTTGTTACATTTATCACAAGATAAGAGCAGCTACTTACCTGAAGGTAGCGGGTGCACGATCTGTGTAGACTGAGACTTACACTGCACAGACATCTTTGAGCATTGTTATCTATAAGTAGATAGTAAGTGATAAATGTAATGGAAACAAGATGGGAGATTGTTGTCCGAAACAGAGAGAAAGTAAGTTTCATATAAAAACCTTCATAACTAAAAAAAAACAGTATTTTCTAACAGTGTGAGCATCATATACAAAAGTCTCTTAATTTGCAACAGTCCTTCTTACTGTGCAACAACTGGTTGTATAAGATAGGAAAGATTTGTGCCATAATTCATTGCCATCAGAAATCTTTCTGCTAACGCAGCAGACCATAATTGCATCTTCATTTTTGAAGTGTTCACTTGTGGCTGCTCAGGCAAAGCCCCGGAAAGGTTGAGAACATCATTGGGTGCAATAGCAGCGAGAATTTTACCTGAATAAAAAATTCAGCATCGGGTCTCTGAATACTAAATGCTGGGGTGCATAACCCCACACAGCCCCTTCTCGTTGGAGGTGGTGATTGGTAAAGAGAGCAACAAACTGTAAGCAGAGTGGCAAGATGATGGAAATTTCGTCTGTGATTGCCTGTGGTTTTGAGAATAGAAACTTCAAAGCCTCAAGAGATGCAAGGAATTGTAATCTCTCTTGAAAGTAAATCAGGCAGCAGAGAAAGTGTGAATATGTGGAAGATGTTGCTTCTGGAAGGAATCTCTGCTGTGGCATGTTTCAGAGAGGCTGCAAGTCTGAGCAGCCTGAGAGGGGCTGTTCTGCTTACTTCCAAGCAAACAGCAAAGTGAGCTTAGCTCCCCATTTCACGTATTTAACTGCCTGGCTCTTAAATTGTTGGGTACTCCTCAGTCTTTCTGTCCATTTTGCTCTGTCCCTGCCTGTCTTTTTTTTCCCCTTTTTAAGAGTAAAGACAGAAAACACAGTCTTACATAAGTAGAGATTATACCTTGTTATATCAAACCGTTTGGTAACGAACATCATTTACTATGTACAGAATATATACTCCTTCCGTTGCTTTCTGCTTTTTGGAGGGAGAATTATATTCATGCGTGACTGGAAAAATGCAATCCAGTAGACTTCTATATTTATTTGATAATATTTTTGATAATTGATTTTTCTCAATGTTCTGCGACTTAAAGCTATTTCATAGTTCTTTAAATTAATGCACATAATGCACAGCTATGCACAGTGTCCTGAGCCTGTCTTGTCTGCAGGTGTTTATGGCACAGATCCAGTTATCAAGATATTCCCTCTAAGAGAAGAAAAATGACCATGTGAGTAAGAGAAGAGACAGGGATAAAAAGATCTAGGTCCTTTTCCCAGCCATCCCTAGGGATCATATGAGCTTGTTCCTTTTGATGGGACATTTTGTTTCTTAAAAATTATGTGAAGATGTGTTTACCTCCCCTGCCTCTAACAGCTTAGATTGTTACAAAAGAAATTATGCATACAGCTGATTTTTTTACAGCTACAGCTGATTTTCACTGCTTGAATCGTCTCTTTTTCTAGGTTGGGGTAATGGAAATAAAATAAATGCCTTTACACTTTTTTGAGTTGCATTTCAGACTCCGAGGTCACATTTGTAAAAACAATTATTGTTTAAGAATTGTCGAAAACCTGTATTGGTTTTTAGACCTTGGAAAAATGAGATTTTATTAAAAAATACAGTTTTGTGCAAGATCATTATGCTGTTACCTCTTAAACCTCTGTATGCTTTGGTATCCCAATTATAAAAATGAAATACTGGCAGTTACATGTACCAGACACCTAGAGTGTTCTAGCAATGCATTTCATCTCCTTCACTGAGGATACAAAATATGATACTTCTCAAAATTTCCATTGCTATATCAATAACATTTAAAAGAAAGTCTGTGTAGAGGAAGAAGCTGGAATCTCTTTCCCCAGAGATCCAGTTCTCAGTCAGATAACCTCAGAACCTGATTCCCTCGGGACATTACTGAATCTGATTTGGCGTAACCTTTTGCAGTATGAATCGTCCCATTGACTGCAAGGAGACAGCTCATGTGCTTTCAGATAAGCATCTGCGGAAGTGTTTAGCCGGACAGGGACAACGTTTTAGCCACTTGTCTGGACTCAGCTCTCAGTGGACTACTTTTAAAAGGAACAAGTAAGATTTTTCAGGGATCTGAGTGACCAAGAATAGTAAAATTCTTCCTTGCAAAGAATTGTAAAACTACCTTTAGGCTGACACTGAGGCAGAAAGCATGAGTTGTCTTTTCGTCTCAGGCTCAGTCATCAGAAGAAACCAGTATTTTTCTTTCTTGCTCTCAGTCTCTTTTACTCATTTAAAATAGCCACTTTTTTATTTCTTGTTCTGCCACCTGAGAACCAACAGATTTGCTTGTTATCTGTGACATTGCAGTGCTCAGACCCGTGGGGACACCCACAAGTCCCAGAGCAGCTGCTCTCATCTTGACACCCATTTGGCCCTCTTCAGTACAGGGTTAATCTGACTCTCACTGGTTAAGAGAGACCTGCATAAAATAGCCAAGGGCTTTAAGAGCCTAGAAGGTGTCAAGCCTGCTGTTGAGACCTAATGCAGGGCCACTGTGATGAACTGTTACCAGTGTTGGTCAGTTGATTGATTTTCTGTCTCCTCCTTGTCCCCCATTGCCTTACACAGTGTCAAGTCCTGCTTCCAGAACATGGAGATCTGCAAGCGGCGAGTAAATATGTACGACACAGTGAACCAGAGCAAGACACCATTCATCACCCATGTAGCCCCAAGCACATCGACCAACTTGACCATGACTTTTAACAACCAGCTGAACACAGTCCATAACCAGGTAAGGGCATCAATTGGAAACAGCTGGTGCTTGAAACATGTGCGTTGGTAGGGTCTAGAAGATGAAAAACAAAGGAGTGTCCCATTTAATGTACCTGAAAAAATACGCTTTTTTACTCTCCTTCCTTCACTCTTCCTCATTCTCTTTTCTTCATGCAAGAAGTAATCTTGTGACTTTTTGTGTGATGGTAAAGTGTTGCCCTCATTGTTTAGGTTGTTGTTGATGGTGATAAATCCTGCTTACTTAGGAAGTTGCTGTGGGGAAAAGCTCATTAGTCCCTTAATGCAGCAAGCGGGACTGTATTCCCTGGGTCAGGCAAAAGTGTTTGTGGTCTTACAGCACTTCTTCAAATGGCATTGAAGTAAAAATAGTTTAAACCTCCCTGTTTAAACAGAAACAGCACTGTAACCAATCAACAGGAAAGAAGAGTTTAGTGGTAATTTTTATTCTTCTCTCTCACTGGTTTTACTTCAGGTGCCACAGTTGATGTGGGGATCCTGTGCATGTACCCCCACTCTGAACGCATTGCACTCTACATTGGTGGGCTGTGGCTTCTTAATCATACTTCGGACTGTTCTATTTGTTTTACATGCCCCAGTGTTGAGGAGGTGCTGGGTTGACAAATTTTATGTGACTAGCAGGCTAAGTTGTTTACTGCGGTACTGTATTACAACAGTGAAAGGCAGCTCTCCAGGGACAGCACTCTAGGAGACTGAAGCTGAAGAAATAGCTACTGTCTTTTAAGCCTTTTGGGAACAGGCTGCTCAAGATACACTCTGGAGATTGCAGGTGGCATTGCAGAAATGGTGCTTGGAAAGCAAGGGAGCTAAAGGAGTCTGTGTAGAAGTACAGGGTGTTCTTTTGTCACTCAGAAAACCAGACTTCATGAATCAGTTCTCGATACATGTGATCACAGAAGGTCTTTTGGAACAAGTCATTAAGCAGATGCAGACAGAGATAGGTCATGGCTTGGTGTGATAGGATATTAGTTACAAACACTGGTTCCCTTTCTTGGCTGTTCCTGAGATGCTGACTGAAGAAATGCGTGCTCCGTGTTCCCCTAGGCCCCAGCTGCAGGGCAGAGTCACCATTTATACTACATTTGCTAGTAGGAAATGCAGACTTGCTTTTGTTTCCTCAAAAGTCACTTGATAGTAAGGTTGGTTGTTGGATGGGGAGGTCCATGGTAATCTCTGAATTCTCATAAAGAGTGTGTGTTGGGAGCAGAACCAGTATCTCTAGTGTTCCTAGAAGTGGTAGAAACATTTCCAGGAAGGGATTTTTGATTTGAACAAGCTCTAAACCTTTCACCATTCTCTTCACCATATCGCACATCTTGGCTCTCTGGGGATTGCCTCCTTCCAGTTACAACTCCTGAGATGAGGAGTGTGGGAGCTGTCGTGGTTGCTGCCTGGTGTGTTGTACAGGGGAACAGATTGCACTTTGCTGCCTCTGCACAGAGAGGAGAGGAGGAAGAAATGTT
Source organism: Antrostomus carolinensis (assembly GCF_000700745.2). Lineage (NCBI taxonomy): Eukaryota > Metazoa > Chordata > Aves > Caprimulgiformes > Caprimulgidae > Antrostomus > Antrostomus carolinensis. The sequence continues at coordinate 105,717 of NW_010310404.1, forward strand.
TTGCCTCATGTTTGTGGTTGTGGCTATGGCAGTGCAGCATGAGGACCCTTCCCAGGCCCAGTGGCAACCAGGGCAGCGGAAAATGCTGAGCCTGCTGCCTCCTGCAGCCTTGATCAAAGCTTCATCCTGGGTTCATATGTTAACCATGAGAATGTGTTGTCACACCTATCTCCAGCAGTGATGCTGGTGCATTTGGATGGAGGAGAAAGGTGGGCTCTAGTCTGGTAGAGCCTAGTTGCCTAAACATGAATACTAAGGGCATATTTTTATAGAGCAGTAGCAGAGCTGTTTAGGGGTTGTTTGTCTGCAACTGTTACAGATTCACTCTAAATGAGTGTATTTTACAAGTCACCTTCAGATTTCTAGATGTTTTGCAGAACACTGGGCTGATTTTTATGGCTTTGCAACGTCCTCTGCTGGAGTTGCTGCTCTGAGAAATTTTGAAGTCAAGCCAAGCTAAGTTTGGACTTTGAAAGTATCGTTATTACCTACTGTTAGGTCTTCTGATTCCTTTGAATTCAAAACATAATTCAAGGGTCATGTGCCATCTTAGATACAAGGTAGAGGAAAGGCTGGAATGAGTCTCCCCTCTTAGGGTGAGGCTTTGTAGGGCATGGAGGTGCTGAGTTTCTTTAACATGAGAAATTTGAGCTGCTTCTAAAGCTGTAAGCATGAAGAGAGAACAACGTGATTTGGGGATAGTAGCATTTTCTGAACCCATCTTCATCATACTACAAATCAAAGCCAGTTGGGTGATAAATGGGGCTACAGTTCTGCTTTAGAGAACATGCTGTGTCTTCGAGCAGTACACAGCAGCGCTGTATGGCCAGAGGTCCCGCGGCATGGTACAGCTGCGGTTACTCAGGCAGATTGTGCTCCTTTCCCCACCGCTGCCCTTGCCTCTGTGCTCCTCAGTGACCTGCTCTACCCCTTGTTTGATTTCAGTTTACTGTTTTTTTAGGGTTTTTTCCTTACTTTACCTTACACTATTTTACTTTTTTATTTTATTTTTGGATTTTGCTTCTTCCGACGTACCCATCTCCCTCATTTTTTGTTTGTTTTTGTTTAATTCCCGTCATTCCTTTAGACCACCAACCTGGCTCCCACCTCCTCCAGTGCCACTATTTCTTTAGCCAACCCCGAGGTCTCCATACTAAATTACCAATCTGCACTCTACCAGCCCTCAGCGGCGTCCATGGCTGCGGTGGCCCAGCGGAGCATGCCTCTGCAGACAGGAACCGCGCAGATCTGTACCCGGCCCGACCCCTTCCAGCAAGCCCTCATCGTCTGCCCACCAGGTTTCCAAGGTAGGTAACAGCCACACCAGGTCTTGGCCAGTCACTGCTCCCTCCCCACTGCTATTTCATCTAGCTCTTGTTGAAAACAAGCTTCCTTAGTGCAGGTCATATGGTAGAAAAATTGGTGAACTAGTAAATCAAAGCAATGAGGTTGTTGCGGATAGAAATGTTTGCAACAGCGGAGGATCTTTCAGGCACCTCCAGCATAATGGGTTGGAGGTGGCTGGTCTAAAACAATGGGGCATGTACTGATAAAGGGCTGGGGGAGAATATGTCATCCTGAAATATTTGTCATCCTTTGCCCAGAACAAACTTTGAGGTTGTTCTGCCTCACTTTGGTAAACTTGAAAACTTGCCCCCACAACAACGATAAATCAGTACATAAATAATGAGTTCATCACTTCTCAGTGATTCAGTTGTTAGAAGGGGGACTCAGGAGTTTAATGCAGCAGGGAGTGTGATGCTGGTGGAGATGAGAGTTTGCCCCCATAATAGATGCTCATGACCATTTATCAGTACAATTCCTTCAGCTTTAGCTCTGCTGCAAACGGCTCTGCCTGTGTATACCAGGGCAGGTACTGTTGTCAGACAACTTGGGTGGTGATCAGATTTAGCCACTTGTCCTTCTTTTGACTTTACATGCTGTAGCAATTTGGAAAAACTAGCCAGGTATCTGTAGGAAGTGGTCTAAACAGACCTTAGTTCAGCTGGTGCAACTTCTGCTCTCCATTTCTACAAGCCTGTCTGTGCAGCAGTCTCTAGGCACTTGTTAAATGTTCTGCAAGATTATCAAAGCTCTTTTGAACTAGGGGAGTTTAGCTAGACCTCTTCTACATAGTTAAAATGCATCTCAAGGGTCTGACTTCAGAAATGTATTGCTAGAATATGTAAGCTAACATCTTCCACTTGCTGTCTTGAGAAAGTTTTAAAGCAGAGGAGGAAGCACAGACTATGCCACGCACTAAGGTGTTGGAGAGGAAAAGTTCCTCCAGCTCCGTTAGGCTAATGCTTGGCCGAGTCAGCAGTGATTGGGCTGTGCTAGTTTACATGGTCAAATTAGAGCCTTATAAATGTGAATCCTGAGAAGCTATGCAAGAGAATATCACCTATCCCTGTCAAGGCTGAGGGAGTACAAAGTTCTGGATTCCTCTCCTACTGTCCCATTTCAGTCTAAAGGGAGCATTCTCACATAGCAATGGGTTTTGGCTGGCAAGGACCATTTTCTGTCAAACCAGAGAATATGGGAGAAGAGAAGCCAATTCCCTCCTCTCTCTTCCTTTTCTCCCTGTATGCATTGTATTGAGATGTTTCCCACTCATTTGAGGTACCCTAAAAATATTAATTCAGTTAATCCCTTAACATCTTTGAAAATGTCTTTTCTGCACCCTTATACATGTATTGTGTTTATGAACATTTGATGGACATCTTTGGCCTGGGGTAGAATATGTGGGACGCTGAGAGCCCGATTTTTTGGAGGGACTGAACACTGTAAGTGGACATCAGCAAGTGCCTTTAGGCACCTCTGAAAACCAGAACCCCGTTCCTAGCGATGCTGTTGATGGCTAATGCTGTGCCTTCTGTGCTGGTGGAACAGGGTTACAAGCCTCCCCTTCGAAGCATGCTGGGTATTCAGTTCGGATGGAGAACGCTGTTCCCATTGTCACTCAGGCTCCCGGGGCCCAGCCTCTTCAGATCCAGCCAGGACTCCTCGCACAGGTAAGGAGCTCTGAAGACACCAGGCTTGGCGCGTATATTTTGTGTTATTCAGCTCTTGGAGGCTGCGGAGAATAGCTCTCCCTGAGGGCCCTCTGTGGTGCAGTTTAGAGAATTGGGCAGCCATGTACGGGTCTCCAGCTTTCTCTGAAATGTCTAAACCTCCCTCAGTTTATTTTTCAGCTCAAAGGCTACATCAGAGTTGCAGAAGTCTCTGGAAAGACCTTCTTTCCTTCTGCTTCTCTGCTGGAATCAGTGGGAAGCCTCAGGGGAAGCTGCGTCAGGCCTCTACCGAGGAGTAACCAGTAATGACCTTCCTGCATCCTCCTGAATTCATGGTTTCAGTGGTAGTTTGTGGCCAGGAGATGGGCTGGTGAATTGCATGCTGCCAATAAATATCTTTCATGCTTTAAGTTTGCACCCTTCTGTTTTATGAGCAGCCCCTCTGCTCTTACATTATGAGAGAGATGTAGGGGGCAGAGGCAAGGGTCTCACAGCCCAGGAGCTCTCCTTGTCAGTAGCTCTTGTTGGCACAATTGTCTGAAATACGCTCACAGGAAAAGCATGGTTCCTCCCAGGAAAAAACCCAAACAGGACTGGGTACCTCTGATCATGTACACATCCTCAAGAGGAACGCCAGCCCCTCAAAAAGGAGGAGCAGTTCATTCCTCCTTGTGCTGGCTTCAGTGAATCAGTCCCTACTGGTTTTCAGCTGGTGCATCAGACATGTTTCTGGCAGGAAAAAAAAAAAAAAGCTCCTAGTATACTTAGTATTAAGTTATCCAGCCTAGAAAAGATGATCTAGAAGTGAAAAATGCATACCTCTGACTCAGACTGGTTGATCTGCCATTGATGCTAGGGCAGTCATACACAGTCAGGTACCAGCAGATTTTGGGCTTTATGCCTGTGCATTGCATTGCTGGGGTAAGACTGACTGTGGCCTTTCTTTGCCAGCTGCCAGTCAGGTTTATCAGGTGAAGGCAGATCCAAACACAACTTGCAGCCTGCGTGATCTCCTTTAGCTAACGTGCCCTGCCCCTTCCCAATAGCAGAGTCTTTTTTAGAGGGCTCTCTGAAACTTCGAAGCCATCTCTGTTGCAGTCTGTCGTAGCAACCTGCGCAAGCCACCTCTCTTGTTTGGTAGGGAAGGAGAGCCTAAGAGGCAGGGGAAACAAAAAAACAGTGACGAAGCAAGAAGCAGCCTGTGCAGGCTCAGTTGCAGGCACCTATTGCTTGTGCAAGAAGTCAGCCAAGGCAGTGGGTGAAGGAGGTGACAGAGCTTTGCACTCCCCCACCATTGTGCCAGGCCTACTGAGGAGCGCTGTTACATGGGGCTTGAAGGGGTGAGGGTTGGGTCTGAAACATCCCAAAGGCAGCAGGATCCTGAAGGATCTCAGAATATCCACCTGTTTTTTTCTTCTTGAGTTGTCCTTGTTGGGGTCATCACACAGTGTGTGGGAGGGAGGGAGGGAGCGTTGAGGAGGAGCTTTTCTAACAATTTCTGTGCTGCCCCTGCTACATGAACTCCCATTTCATGGGCTGCCCCTCTTGTTCTTTCCACTGACATTTTATTCACTGTCATTTCCACAAGGGAATTTAGGCTGGTTCTGAGAAACGCTCCTCGCTTGCTTAGATTTTTAATTTTTGATTTAATAAAAGAGAGACAGTCTGCCTGTTGATATATCTGTCTGTCTCACGTGATGAGAAACGCTAACTGCCGCTCTGATGGCAAGGCTCTCTGATTGATGCCGTGGCATCTGGTGTCCGCAGGCCTCGCTCGATTCGGGCTGAGCAGCTGGTCTGATAAACAAATCTGTACCCAATTCCAGTTTCCTGAATGGAAAAACACAGCTTCTTTGTAATGCATTGTAGTCACATCTGATCTCTGAGCGGCTGCGTGTCTCTCTCTGTCAGCAGAGAGCTATTCCTCTCATGCACAGCTGCTTATCTAATGCTCTTCAGGCCGGACTGTGTCATTGCTCCAACTACTAGAGGGACTGTCCCTGGCAGAGAGCGTAGCACCTCCAGAGCCCACTTTTGGTCTCTTCCACCCACCTTATTTGTTCCCCTGATCAGGCGTGATGCCACTCCTTGTGCTCCCAGCACTGTGTAGTGCCACTGGGCTTTCTCCCCTGCCCAGCACACAGCGCAGGTTGCTGTGCTCACCCGCATCAAGATGGCTGTGGCTGGCAAAGCCTCGCTGCATCCCAGCGCAGCCAGCAGCCAGCTCTCCCTGTGCATTTTGTACAAGACCAGCAGTCCCAGAGGAGGGGCAGGGGAAAGAGCTCCAGGAGCTGGAGGGGTCCAGGGCAGAGGCAGTGATGGATTTTAAGCATCAACTCTGGCAGCTGTGTGTCTGCAGCCTGTGGCATAGAGCTGAGCCGAACAAGCAGCCTGCAAGATGCAGAGCCAGTGGTGAAAGTAACTTATTTGTAACTTCTCTGGGTCTTATTTTCACCCTCTCAAACACGTGTGTCCACATACTGTATGCACAGAGACCAGTGAAAGAAGACTGACCCTATCTTTGCACGGCTTCACATCTCCAAAGAGACAAAGCTGTATGGTTTTCTGGCATGCTTCCATTACATGACCCAGAACTGTCCCCTGTCCTTGAGTAACGCCCTGAATTCTTGATTTTCTCTCTTTTACTTCTTCCCAACAACACTTCTTCCTACGGAGGCCCTGCCACCAGCTTTCAGAACAAACATACTTATTCCATTAGTCGTTCTTGCTCCACATCCGAAGCAGGAGCCCCATTGCACGGGGCGATCCACCACCTCCCAAGCGCAGGGGCCAGCATGGTGCTCTGCCACAGCGGCACAATTTTGCAGTAATGCAATAAATGAGAACAGGCTGCAGCTGCCAGCACAAGCCTCCCATGTGTAAGCACAGCACACTGTGCTAGTGGATCAGCCTAGACAAGTCTTATCTGCAGATTAAATGATTCAGTGGTCCTTACCTAATAAGTGAGGAATTTGTGCCTGGACCCTGACACTGCATCTAAATTTATGCACTGCAGTCAGGAAAGGAGCTTAGATTTGTTCAGTTCCCTTCCTGAAAAGGGAGGAAGCAGTTTTGTCTGCAAGTAAATCCAGGTAGTCCCTTGGGACTGACTGCAGCAGTAGTTTAGTCTCCTCTTTTAAATCAAAGCTGGAAAAAAAAGGGGGGAAAAAAAAAGAAAAAAGAAAAAAAAAAAGCTTTTTTCCTCCCTGATCTTTTTGTGTCTTTGCCTGCTCCTCTTACTTGCTCCAAGCAGCACCAGTCAGTGGTTCTGGCTCCTGAGATCAAGAGCTCTCAGGAGCCCTGTGACCGTCCATCCTTTGCAGATGTTGCTGAGAGGCCTCACTGTAGCAGCCTTTTCATCTAACTCAGCAACGTGGAAAATTACAAGACAGTCAAACTTTGGAGCAGAACTAGGAAAAGGGTTGGGTTTGTTTGGGTTTGGGGTTTTTTTTGAGGGTGGGGTGGAGTGGTTTACTGGGGGATAGGAGGGGATTATGGGGATAGTTAACAGGATTCTTGTGAGGATGAGGATGGGGATGGGTACAAATGCATGCCTGGAAGAAGCTTCATCTCTTAAAAACTTAGCCTTCTTAGAGCTGTGAGATAACACAACATGGGTCCAATGTAGGAGTGCTGTTTGGGACTGAAAGAGCTGTAGCCAGTACCACTGCATTCCCCAGCCAAGGTAGTGAGAAGCTGTCGGAGCCGCCTTCAGGCAGCACATAGCAAAGAAAGTTTCCCAAGTCAAAAAACCAGTCATCTAACTCAATGTGTGGAGTCATCGGAGCAAGGCGACCTGAATCATGCCTGTGGTAGTGCAGCTGGAGGGATGGTTGCGTAGCAGAGCCATGGCTCAACATACAGGGTAGAGATTCCCACCCCTGCAAGGGGAGGCATCCCCTCAGAAAAAGCTGGAGAGCACACGGAGAGGACAGGCACGCGATGTGTAGCCCTGCACAGCTCTGCTTTGCTTTGGCCGGTGGGCTGCTGGTGGGCTGGAAGCAGGTGACTGGGCTCCTCAGCCCGTGCGACAAGATGTTCCTCCTAAGGAGCGCGCGGTGACCAATACTCACTCCTTTTTGGTATCCCTAAATTCTCCTTCTTTTTGTCCTCACAAAAACCTTGCAGCCCCTGTTCTCTTTCCTTATCCTTGAAAGGTTTGTTCTCCCTTTAAGTTCCTTTAAGTTCCTGAGGTCCTTTTGGTCCTGTTGGGGTGGGAAGCCAAATTGGCTGTAGGAGGTGGAAAATAACGATGGTATCATAGTGCTCAGCTGATCTAGAGTCAAAATTAAAAAGTGCTAAAGAATTTGATGTTTGGGTTGAAATGCTGACCAGTTTTGACCCCTCCCATTCTCAGCTGAAAGACAGATGCTGCTTTGGACGGCAGGGATTTTTTTCCCCTCCTTTGCACTCTCTATACTGATAACTTTTACTACTTTTACTTTGTTTTCCTAACAGTGTTTGTCATCTATGACTGAAAAGTGACAAGAGCTAGGTAGCATCACTGTGGTCATTATTTATGAACCTGAACTGAGCACAGACCACCACTCTGCACTCAGTGTATTATGCCTCTTGTTAAGAAATTGTTTTCCTCTGTCTGACAGCAAGCATGGCCCAGTGGCACTCAGCAGATCCTGCTCCCTCCTGCCTGGCAGCAACTGACAGGGGTGGCCACCCACACTTCTGTGCAGCACGCAACTGTCATCCCAGAGTCCATGGCGGGCACCCAACCGCTGGCAGACTGGAGGTAAACTCAAGGCACTTGGAGGCTTCCTGAAATACCCACTGGTGCTGGAGGAGGGGTGAGAAGAGCCAGGGTGGGAGGGACAGGGTCACAGGAGGCTGCAGAGCCGGGGGTATGAGGGCAGGAGACCGCAGCCTGCTGCCCCTCTATCTGAGAGCTACGGGCAGCTTCCTCATTCCCTGTCCCGAAAGCAGAGGCCATGCCCATGCTGCTCCCTTCAGTCAGGTCCCTGGGGAAGTGCTCCTTCCTGGCGGGACTGGGAGGCCGATGGTCCTGGAGGAGGGTGCCTTGGTGAAGGTGGTGGGAGTCTGTGAAAGAGCCTGCTGAAGAGCCGCCAGTTGCACTCTAAACATGTGCCTGTCTCCCTTCTTTGCAGAAACACCCACGCTCACAGCAGCCATTATAACCCCATCATGAAGCAGCCCGCGCTGTTAGCCAGCCATGTGACTCTCCCCGCAGCCCAGCCCGTCAACGTGGGTGTTGCTCACGTCATGCGCCAGCCGCCTGCCACCACCACCTCTGCCAGGAAGAGTAAGCAGCACCAGTCAGCACCTCGGTGAGTGTGCACGTCTCCCAGCGCCGCTGTGGGTCACGGCATCGGTGAGGCAGGAGTCAGTACCTGGGTTGTTCTGAATACAGCGCTGCAGGCGTGCTGATGAGGGTGGCATTCGCTGACATCTGTGGGGCAAAATAAGGTTTCTTCCATGGCCTGCTACTGATTGTCAGGCTGGATCAATGGGCTGAGGCCAATTGTATGAGGTTCAACAAGACCGAGTACTTCGGTCACAACAACCCCATGCAATGCTACAGGCTTGGAGAAGAGTGGCTGGAAAGCTGCACAGCAGAAAAGGATCTTGGGGTGCTGGTTGACAGCTGGCTAAACATGAACCAGAAGTGTGCCCAGGTGGCCAAGAAGGCCAAATAGTATCCTGGCTTGTATTGGAAATAGTGTGGCCAGCAGGAGTAGGGAACTGATCGTCCCCCTGTACTCAGCACTGGTGAGCCACACCTCGAGTATTGTGTTCACTTTCGGGCACCTCACTACAAGAAAGACATGGAGGCCCTGGAGCGTGTCCAAAGAAGAGCAGTGAGGGTCTGGGGCACAGGTCTTATGAGGAGCAGCTGAAGGAACTGAGGTTGTTCAGTCTGGAGAAAAGGAGGCTGAGGGGAGACCTCATCGCCCTCTACAACTACCTGAAAGGAGGCTGTAGCAAGGTGGGGGTTGGTCCCTTCTCCCAGGCAACCAGCGACAGGACAAGAGGTAATGGCCTCGAGTTACACCAGGGGAGGTTCAGGTTGGGTATTAGGAAAAATTTCTTCTCCAAAAGAGTGGTCAGACATTGGAACAGGGTGCCCAGGGAAGTGGTAGAGTCACCATCTCTGGAGGTGTTCAAGAAACATGTAGACACAGCACTCAGCAATGCAGTTCAGTGGGCATGGTGGTGATGAGTTAACAGTTGGACTGGATGATCTTAGAGGTCTTTTCCAACCTTAATGATTCTGTGATGAGATCATGCTTTTTGTGACTGGACTCTGCCGCTTCACCTCTCCTGCACCCGGGTCAGGAGAGTGGGGTCTAAGAGGGAGTCAGGCACATTTTATAGCCAGTGAGCTTCATTTTGTGTGGGAGTTAGTGGCCTGAGGGGATGCAAGATAGGAGACTAAGGCCCTGTTCATAGAGCTCGTTGTGCCACTGTGATTACCTGAGGTGTTGTAGTCACCATCATTAAAAATGTAACTATATTCTCAGGTCAGTGTGGCACAATACCCAGTTGCCAAACCATTTTTTCCCATGTCATCTCAAAGCACTCCTGAGGTGCAGTGTCTACATTTCCACAGAGTGGTGCACCTCCAGGGGACCACATCTTCAGGAACATGTGCCTGATGTGCTCACACAAGAGCTGCCCTTTCAAAAGCAGTGGGATGATGACCTGTCTTCTGAGCCTTAACGCCATGCAGAGTAGAGAACTGGCGTGGCTTTAGGCCACTTTCAAGCTCTCTATCTACTAACTTAGGTGGTTGGCCCCTGTCTTTAATAGTGCACAACAGCAACAGACACCCACACTTTTTATAATTGTGGCAGTGTAAAACAGGGAGCATTTTATAAGGACATCTCATACAGGGGCAGTCCTTAGACACCTAAATCTGTCAATCCTCCGCAGAACTATTTGGCTCTGCAAGGAGGAGACTGAGTTTTGGTTCAGACTGTGTTAGGCGGCACAACTCAAACAGTGGGATGATTGCAGTGCCTGTCACAGCCCTATAATCTTGCCTAGAGGACAAGGCTATTTAAGATGTATGCGCAGCTGTTTTGGGGAAAGTCCTCTGGGCTGTGAAACTAGCACATTTCTTTTAAAAAAAAATCAAAACAAGCCAGTGCAGGAGAGAGAACCAAAATGGGTCACCACTTGTGCAGTGGCAAAAACAGAGGAGCTTGTGGTTTTCCTGGGTGACTGGACTGGAGCCAGAGGAGATCTGAGTTCACAACCGATTTGGCTCTAGTTAAGAGGCCACTATTTAAATCCTTCCCATTTATGTGCTCTCTAATGTTGCATTTACTTTGGGAGGGCTCCAGCTCTCTTAGTCCATTCGTAACACAGAGCAGAGGCAGCCTCATCCTCAGCAAGCCAGCAAAAGAGAGCGCCTGTTGCAAGCAGTGTGGCTGTGCAGGACCTCCCCTCTCCCTTCCCTCTCCAGGGGCAGCATGGCAGTGTCTGGGAGGAATTGGACACTCTCAGAGCAATGCGTTTGTACAGCTTCATTGATTGTGATGCTTTTGTAGCCAAATGAGGTTCGTGCTCCTTTGGAGAGGAGGGTACTCCATGCTGCTCATTGGTATTCACAAAGCACTGCAAATGCTACTGTGCAGCCATTTGTTATGCAGAAGACCCCGTGTAAGTTGGTATAGTGCAGTAGTCCAGAATGACTTCCTTCTGATGGGTGCCACCTAGTCCTTTTGTTGGCCAAGCTGAACGTGCAGCCCAGGCCCCACTGTAGAGCAAACCCAGAACTTTTTTTTTTTTTTCCTTTTTGAATCTGCAAATGTTCTGCAATAGGCAGAAGAAATACAAGAAATACAAGGAAGAAGGAAAATATGGGAAATTGGTGAAACAGGCTTTAATCAGTGCACTCTGGTAAATATTCCCAGCCCCAGACCTGTGCTGCACTGTTTGGTGGACAGGTTCTGTGTTCAGATTCCTGACCCAAGTGGGCCCTTTCCAGTAGTCAGGCAGGGAAACTAAAGTAGGAAGACTGGGAAAAAATCAAGACTTGAGAATGTTTTTCTACTATATAATAAAAAGATTGTTCTTTTCTTTCTGATGTATGTATGCCTCATGTGCAAATGAAATGAAACTGAGTATATGTCCTCCCATCTGCTTGCTCTCATCCATGAGACTCCACTATCCTAGAGGATGAAGCATTAGGCAGGAAATGTTCATTGAAAAGATTCTTAGACACAAAATTAAGTTTTCAAATAAGAGGAGCAGTTTTCCTGATAAATGATTGTTGTTTTCCATAAGAAATTCAAATTTTACTTCTAGCTTTTTCTGACCAAAAAATATCTAGTCATGATGCATCCATGCAGGATACAGGAGAAACTGATTATCATTTGGGTTCTTCTTCCTCCTGCGACAGCCATACTGTGCCTGCCTGTGTTTTGTGTGTCTGAGCAGTGCAAACTCCTGGGAGGCAGCATTTCTCATTTGGAAATTTCTAGGGGAAACAAAATGGAATTTTTTACTAAAAGAAACTGTTTTTCAGCCAGTTATATAAATAAGTCATGTGAGGCACTCTGTCCTTTGAAGAGGGAGACAATGCCAATTTTGCAGTTTTCTTAGACTCCGCAAATCAGTGCCACTGAGTCAGAGACTGGGAATCAAAAGCCATGGCGACGGGTAACTTAAGCAAACTGAGTTGTAACCAACTAACAACCTTTCCCATTTCCAGAAATGCATCCACCTACGAAGTTTCATCCTCTCAATCCATCAGTTCACCTCAGCGGTCAAAACGAGTGAAGGAAAACACGCCTCCCCGCTGTGCCATGGTGCACAACAGCCCGGCCTGCAGCACCTCCGTCACGTGCGGCTGGAGCGACGTGGCGACCAGCACCACGCGGGAGCGGCAGCGGCAGACGATAATCATTCCCGACACCCCTAGCCCCGCAGTGAGTGTCATCACTATCAGCAGCGACACAGATGAAGAGGAGGAGCAGAAGCATGCACCCACCAGGTGAGCAGTGGCTCTCTGCTCTTCTCTGTGTGCAGGAGAGAGAGACAGAGGCAGAGAAGTGCTGGAGCATCCCAGCAGTTGCTGTAGGGTTCCAGGAGTTGTGGTTGGGTCTCAGCACCCAGCTCACCTTTTGTTTGAGAGGAAAGGTGATGGGAAGGCTAAAATACTAGGCTGAGGGCTCCACAAACTTAGGTGATGTTCCCTACCTTGCTGTATGTTTGCTGTGTGACCTTGGAGAAGTGTAGTAGTCTCTGTGTGCCGTAGCTTGTCATCCGTAAGAGGAAATACTGGTTTTGTCTATCCTACAGGACTGTTGATAGGAGAATTGAGAGATCCTATGGCAATGATAGGCAATCTTTAAGTCAGATAGCTATTCAAAACAAAGACAAAAAGAAGGGCTTGGAAGGAAGGTAGCTTAAAATTGACTTTTCTCTTTCTAAGTGATTCAGGCATCTGTAAAGTGCATTAAACGACAACTTCCATATGTGGTATTTTATGTAAAAAGGTCCCAGGAACATTTAGTGATTGTGTCCTAAACACTTGATAATGGTAAATACATCGCAAGGAGTTTGCTCAGTTCTGATTGTGTTGCCAAAATATCCCTGATCTATTTTCTTAAGTGGCAGAAACTGATGGCTTTTTGGCTGACTCTGCAGAGGGGTGTAGATGAGGCTATAAAGACTGAGGTGACTGAGTTTGGTCCTCAGAGAATTAGTTTACCTGAGTAAACAGTGAAGCACAGGACAGCTGCCACTGCTGGTCATCTGCTGTGGATGAGAGAGGGTTTCATTTTCAAGGATTATCTTTTCAGCACCTTTCATCAGAGGCAAGCACTCTAGGTTTCCCATCTGATGCCAGTCATAAGATACTACTCTGCTTTAGAAGTTGAAGAGAAGTAGCCTTGCAAACAGCTGAATAATCCTACCATCTTTTTGTTAGTAACTGAGCTAGGAATTTTTTAACTTTATCCTTCCGGTATTGTCGTGAGAGAATTATTTATTTTTAAAATCTATTTAGGACATGCTCAACATCAGATTTTCCTTTAATCATTGGAGATATCTATCTATATCACTGCATCTCTGCGCCGTGGTGATAAGTGGAGCACTGCAAATGTGCACAGAACAGATGAGATGCATTTGGCCTCAAGGAGCTAAAAATCTGTAAAGAGGAGCCATATGATTCAGGCATCTAGGGCTGCAATTTCAACCTACCTCCCGACAGCCACTGCCACTTCCCATTCCCCTTCTCCCTACCACTGAACTCCACCGGGCAGCAAGAGCTCAGTGCCACATTCAGATTTGCCATTAATGCAAGGATTATTGTGGGGAGCTGATCACAGGACAACACAACATATTTCACCTTGGGAAAAAAAAACAATCAAACAAATTGCTACAGTATTCCTTAGTTTGGTACAGAGAAGAAAGTGGTTCCAGAAAGAGTTGAATGAAGGACAGTGTGAAAGTCAGGCGGTCTAGAAATGAGAAAAAAAGAAAGGAAAAGTCAAAAGAGCCACTAAAGACAAAGGTTGTGAGGCTGGGCAGCATGAAGAGGACAGGTATGTCAAGGGTCATGGGAGCTGTTTGCAAGCATGTGTACCCATGCTGCTGGTCCTAGGCTTTTGGGGAAATTATTTGCTAATACTTACACTTACCACCTGGGTATCTTCTTGGGTCCAGAGGGAGACTGAGGTAAGATCTGGGTTCCTGCAGCCATTTCAGCTAATGGCTGCCTCCTCCACCTCAGCTTTGCTGCCATCTGACCAGTTTCTTCACTCAGCACCTCTCCAGGGAAACAGACAGAACAAAGTTCTGGAAAATGTCTGGAAATGAAGTTGGGAGTTTGGGGTATTTAAATATTCAGGTAAGGTCTGCCAAGGGGTTAGGAAAGTAGTCCCAGGAGCCAGACTTACATAAACAAACTGGCTTTGATATGACTAAAGCATATTCAGGACATGTTCCTGCCTGGGATCAGATCCTTGGCTACTTTTTGTATCCATATGGCATAGCTATACAGAGTGCCAGGGCGACAGCATTCCTGGAAGGCCAGTGCTTAAGAGCTAGATTTAATTTCTGAGCCACGTAGAGTCATTTCATGTGGACACGGGCTGTTCTTGGGCACCTTTTGGAATTGCCTGTGCAGGTGTAACCAGAGCAAGTGGAGAATTAGGGGCAGAGACACAGATGGAAAACAGCATGTCCAGAATGAGAAATTTTGGTTAAAGTCTCCAGGAGAATGTAATCAACTTGTTCAGAGCCTTTTGACCTGGGCATAGCTAAGACCAGATTCTCAGCTGGAGTAAGAATGTAACTTCCAGTCAAGGAAGCTGCATCAGCATTTAATGCTAATAAACATGCCTCTGCCAAAGTTGAGGTCTTTCTCATTGAAAACACATCACATTTAGGAAAGTACCTCCAAGTTTTCTTAAATAATTTTTTGGCTCCAAGAAAAACAGGAGTGGCAGTGAAGTATGTGCTTTACCGTAATCAGCGATCAGATGTTCAGGATCTGAATCGAAAATGAAACCATGCAAAGAATGCATTGTCTTGCCCATATTTATACAAATATTACCCTGTTGGGCAATAGCTGAACAAGAGGTGTGGGGGTGAAAAATAAGGAATAACTTGAAACCTGCTATTGTTGACATTATAACAATATAAGCTTTTTCTAGACTAGAATACAGAAATCATATGGCACTTGACAGATCAAAGTTAATTGCCTGATGCCATCTTATTGATAGTACTGATATCTTTGCATTAACTTTGCTGATGTTGGATCAGCTCCTGAATTTGCTACAGCACTTCCTTCTCTTATTTCCTGTGGGATTGGAAAGTTCTCTTTGACCCATGAGACTAAAAATGTTTATTTTATTGATTGCTCAGTGAAGAGAGATTAGAGCTACCTGTGGTTGTGAGAAGTAATAGATCCTTTGACGATGTAAGAGTTTGTAAGTCTCAGTTTAAGAAGGACTGGTAATGCTGATTAAATATGATACAGCTAATGCAGTAAAGGAGCCCCATAGCTTGGATTTACTCTCACGGAAAAGCTTCTCTGTAATGCTAGAGCAGCAGAGAGAGCTTTTCTAGTACAGGGGATGCAACTTTTTTATTGGTGAAAGAAAAATCTGAGTAATTTGGTGTGATATGGGCAGAATTTTCCTTTGCTTAATGAAAAGCACGGATGTTCAAATAGGATGTTTATGAAACACGAGCTGACCGGGCAGGCAGGACAGCACATTGCTCATTCTTTGCTCACGTGTGTTTTGCACTGTTGATTAGTGTAGCTTGATGTAACCTTTTCAAAATCAATAATCATCTGAAAATATTGGGCTCTTGTTGGGTGAAGGTGCTGGGAAGGTGGTGTGAGGTGGGCTCTGGAGGACCTGCTCGATGGAGCCTTGTCAAAGGGGGCCATCTGCTGGGCCTGGCCCCATACCTGGGGTGAAATCACAGAGGGACCTCATACAGTTCGGCAAGGACAGTCCTCAGAGAAATGGTCAGAAAATTTCAGGAGATAAATTCCTGATTTTAAAAGTCAATTTGTCAAAACCAAGACTTTTTGCAGGCTACATTGAGATTTTTATAGTAATGTCCCCAACGCAGTGAAATCTCGGGAAGCTTCAAAATGGCAAAAAAATTTTGACTTTTTTTTTAAGGGGAGGAAAGCATTAGTGATAAACTAGTTAAGGGATTGACTTCTCTTTTCTGATTTAATGGAGGTTTTTTATCTTCTTTCAAAGTGTAAGGTAATAATCGAAAACAAATTTTGAAATGGTCAAAATAAAAAGGGAATATTTTGACTGAGTGAAACTGTTTTTACCTGGTTTCTGATGCCCACGAAGTTTTGCATGTGACACTTTGTCCCGTAGAACAGTAGAAAAAAATTTGCATATAAAAAGCATATATGGACAGGACACAATTTAGTGACCTTGTTTATTTATCACCAGTGAATTTCTAGACTATCAGTTCAGCATCCTTTACAAAGAGACTCTATAGGCCATAGAGATGTTTACTGCTGTGCTGTCATTTATTCTGGAAAGAAGCATTTAGTTCTAACCATTACCTGTAAAGCACTGAAGAGAGTAAAAACAGAGCATAGACTTGATACTTCTCTTATAAATTTATTCCTCTTAAATTTCTCTATTTTCTCTAGCAAGAAAGTCAAGCAGACAGACAGACAGACCAACAGTGCAACTGCAGTCACAGTAATCGGAGCACATATGCAGCAAGTAGCAAGTAGGTAGGGGTTAATTACTCCCCCGTATGCAACTTCACATGGTGCAGTGCTTTAAATGTAAATCCTCCCTTGATTAAATATTTCTGAAGTTTAGGAGTGGAGAAAAATAGAGCAACAACAGAGCAGATTGGCGCAAGTGTGCCCTGGGATGGCTGAATTGTGGCTGGGAGGGAGGGAGAGCAGAGGTGGTCCTGCAGGAGGGATGCACTGTGCAGTGAGGGCTATTTCCATGTCCTGCCAAGGACAGAGCGTGGCAGGAGGAAGGGGTGGAAGGAAAGGAAGTGGAGGTGGCCGTTGTGATGTGCCTAGATGACTTCCCATCCAAGCAACGAGTACAGCAGCCAAGGAAAACATGACTGTTTTCTTGAAACAGTATAATGATGGGTGGTTTTGAGGGTGCTTCCACCCCAAAGAGGCAGAAGAGCCACTCACTTCCCCACGGCCTGCTCTGTTTGCACTGATATCATGAGTAAAACCTCTCCAGCTTGGCTTTCCATGGGATCCTCACAGTAATGACTGTCTTCCTGGGCAAGAAAGGCTGGGCATACTGAGGAACTGCCTCACTGGCCATCTTCACTGGCACAAAATTCTTGCAGAGTTGGGTTTATTTCCTTTTTCTTAAGATGGTAAGGTAAACTATACAGTGAAGTCTCTGTGTGAGTCTTACCTTTATAACTGAGCACAAGCTGATGCAGGTTGTTAATTCACCTTATTCACGTCATAGCACAATGGTGGTGGAGCCTACTTCAGAGGACTTTCACTCCCCTTACGCACAGAAATCGCTGGCAGGCACAAACCAGGTATTTTTGCCAACTTGTTGCTGTGCGTGTGAGAGCGTCAAAATACCATTTGTAATTCTCTTTTGACATCTAGCCTATTGTGGCTATGTTATGCTGTGCATAGTAATGCACTGACTCTTCATAGCAATACGTTGACTAACCACAGTCATCTGGTAAAAAGATTGCTGCCTTCCATCTCCAGAAGACACACCGACATTCAACTAATACTTAAAATAACAGAGATAGACAGTAGCTCTCTCAGCAAACCTTCAGCAGCAGAACCTTTGCAACCTGCTAAGCAATTCAGTATATATGACTTAAATAGCTACAGCATGTGCTCTATAGCCTAATAAAACGGCCTCAGTTTAGTACTTGATAAATATTTCTTACCATCACAAATTCACAAAGAAGGTGAGAGCAGATGAAGAGGTCAGGATGGAGGCTTTGCTGAAGAGAGAGGGGCATGTTCTCAACACTGAGCTATGCATGGCATAAGATTTCAATGTGAAGAGAGCGATTGCAGTGGTAGTGTGAGTTTTTGTTGGCTCACTCTATACTTTCCTAGAATAGGTGGATTATTCTGAAGCAGCAAACTGAAAAGGTTGCATGTTACTAAGTTTTCAGAGACCTGGACAAAATTTCTGTGATGTGATGTAAAGCTAATGTGCCATGGTATACATGCACACCAGTTCAAAGCAACAGTTGTGAGATGGGTGCCTTCTTCCCCCAAACTAGAAGGCCATCTTGGTGACCTTGAGAGCTGAAAACCTCTGTTGCTATAGGGTCAGCCACACTGAAAGGTTTGTATCTCTGTGGGTGAACTGCACACTGAAGAATTGCCCCTACTACACTCCATTTCCTTTTTCTGGGATTCTGGTGTAACTTGAGATATTCAGGAAGAAAAGATCCTGGTCATGCAATGCTCTCACATTGGGCTGGGCCTTCAGCAAGTAGAAAATATCTCAAGCTGCGCTGTTACAAGAACTGTTGTCCCTGTCCTTGTCCTTGGCTATGTAAGTGGTTCCAATGCTGTTTTAAAACCTAATTCCGCATCTTTTTTCCCTTAATTTTCTCTCACTTTTCATTCTCAACATCTGCCTTCGGCACCTTTCTGTTAACAGTATCTGAGATGCCCACCTTGGTTTTTTGCTGTGTGCCTGTGCACAAACTCTGCTCTTTCTTCCATCAGACTTTTCCGTGAGATCTTTCTTCACTGTGGGGAGTAGAGACCCAGGTCCATCTCTGCACTGTGCACTCATGAGGGTGGTATATGTTAGAGAGCTCTGTCCAAGAGCTGCTTCTGCATGTTTGAAGGCATGGTCATGCTCTATGTCTGCACATTGGACAGACATGGATTGTTTCATGTCCAAGTTTGAGAACAAGCTCTTTGAGACCAGGTGGGAATGGGCTACCACTCATAAACTAATAACAAACGTAAAAAGCAATGCATGTTTTTCCAGCTGCTGTTCTGAAAGGGAGGATGCAGCTCCAGCCAGTCAGCATTAAAAAGCCTTCCTGGCTTATTGCTTTTCAGTCTCTGTAGATGGATTTGATGACATTTTGGTAATCTTCACCCCTCCCTCCTTCTGGAGAGTTAAAATACACCTACCCCCATGATGCAGGCAGGCACACAAGCTGACCAGGGACACATGCCGACTCTCAACACTACTAAATCACGTATGCTGCTGCTGCTACTGTGCTTGTAGGAGGGAAAGCAATTACCAGGCTTGGAGTCAGCTTAATAGGAAAGAAGCAAGACTCTTAATAGTATTTTTCTGTGTAAGCACAAACATCCCCAAAAGCTGTGGCTGAGTTATAGGAATACAGCAAGCTTGCTGAGTAGTCAAGTGCTGTGTCAACGGGTAAAAGCTCTCAGTCCTGATAGTTTGTGAGCAGGGAAAGCGATACATCAGCCTGGACCTCACACAGATAACTCCAGCACTACTGCAAGGCGGGGAGAGCAGCTGAGTCCTCAGAGGGAGCTGGAAGGAGGGCAGTTGCTGGCAAGCAAGAAGCCTTTGAGAAGAGGGAGCTAGCTCTTCTGGGTTGAATTTTCAAAAGCCCCCATTTCAGCTTAACGTGTATCTGTGAGCCTGTGAATCAGCTGAGGTTCAGCATGAGTTGGGCCTTTGATGCTTTTGAAATTCCCACCCTTAATCTCTTGGGCAGGCTGTGGTACAGCAGGTGCTGAGCTCTGGGCATGTGAATAGTGCCGACTGATTTTTCTGCCTGCTCTGACATAAGCCACAGTTGTTATCTTTCCTAAAGACAAAAATCCAGCTGCTTTCAATGGGACTCCTCGTACACTTGAAATGGTGCAGCCTGCTGAATCAAGAGGCTAATCACTTAGGCCCTGATCCTGCAAATATTTACCCATGTGCTTTAGCTTTGTTCCTGGAATAGTCCAGCTGACTTTGGTGGATGACAGATAACTAGTAGTGCTAAGCACTTGTGTAAGGCCTGGCAGGACCATAGCTCTGGTCCTTCTCAGTTTCACATCCATGAAATGGGTTTGATATCCTGCTGTGGCCCCTTTCTCTGGAAAGGTTTGGATTTGGGGTCACTTACTTGTTCAACCAAACATACTTACTTGATTTTCTTATTGTAACCAAGGAGCTGTAAGAATTTTAAGGAGAAACCTCCTCATGGTCCCTGCTTTGACAAGCCCTCAATCATATTGGTTAAAAAATATGCCCATTCTTAAACAATAAATAGCACAGATTACACGGAAAAATACCTTTCCAGTTCTACAGCTCAGCTTTCCCATGTCAAGTGTCAGCTGAGTGCAAGTATTTCCAGTTCAGCAGCCTAGCCACTTCTGTATGGAAGGGACTGTAAAAGAATAGCTAGACCTTATCACTTGTCAGAAAACTCTTTAGTGACTTGATTTTTCTTTATAAAATGTAATAACTGTCAGAGGTAGAGAATATATATCTGTTCCCAACTGGCAGCCAAGGGTGGCTGCAAAGGGCAAGCAGTGTGGATACTCATAAACGTGTGATTACAGGCATTTCAACTGAAGGAGAGAGGAATATCAATGCAATATTTGTCATTTTTATTGGCTTAATATTCTTCTTTCGTAGCACTGTATCCAAACTGCTACATCTTTCTCCGTATCCAGTAGTTGTCCATCTAAGATACTCTGTTTCTCTTTCCATTTCTAATCCAATGCTTTCCGGCTCTTTGTGAAAAGCCAGGATAGAGAGGTTTGCTGCTATACACCTTCCCCATCAAAGAGATCCCTGCCCCTGCAAGGATTGCTTTCAGCCTCCAGATTGCTGTGCAATAGCTTCCCCTCCTTCTCTAGCACCTACCCTGTTTCAAGCATCAGTGCTTTTCTATAGGATAGCAGGGGCCTTTCAAGACCCATTTTTCACTGTATGTAGAACAACATGGTCTTGTGTCCTCTTTGGGGCATGCCAGGATCCTGTGATGATAGCCCAGGGAAAGTCTGTGTGATGGTGACTTGTTTGTGAATGCAGCATCCCAAGGCATTCTTTAGAGGAGGAGGTTATAGCTTTTTGGTAGGAAGCCCTGGGAGCGAGGTGGTGAGTTGCAGCTTGTGAATGCTGAATGGCTCTGGAATGGACAAGTTGAAGGGAACTCACCAATGCTCCTTTAGCACTGTTAAAAAACAAGTAAGACAAACAATGTCCTTGGAAGGAAACTGTTCTCAGTATCTGTTCCACCTTTCCCTGGGTAGGAAGCGATGCTGGGACTAGGGAACAGATGGCTTCATCACAGACTAAGACCGGATTAATCAGCTGTTCCCTGAACTGGACTGGCCAGAGTGAGAGATCAGAGAGTAGACTCCATGGGAAAGGGATCTCTCTCTTTTTAAAGTGCACACTCAAGAAGTTAAGAGATGGATTCCTTTTTCTCCATGGCGTTTCTGATCCTGTTGGGGCTGTTTCCACCATTAAGCCTAATTACTTAGCTTTTTATGTGCTATCCATTTCTTTTCATCATTTTAAAAACTTCAGTTGCCATAACAACATAATGCAATCAGTGAAACATAGCAGCTATTTTCTGTAGTCAAGGTCTGTGCACTGTCAAGGATGTAAGCCATTTAAGCAAATCTTCACCATCCCCCTTCCTCCGTCCTCTTTCTTGCTCTCTCTTTTTCTCTCTAAACAAGCTCATAACAGGAAGGAGGAACAATCAGGAATAATTAGACACAATAGCAGAGCAAATCCCAATTGTACTCATGCAGTCTAGTCTAATGAACTTCTAGCACTAATCTTGGAAGTGTTGATGTTCCTTTTTAATCACTTTTTTGATGTCATAGATAGATTAGCTGCAGCAGGACCTTGATAATCCATACTGGAGTCAGGAGACCTGGTGCTTATTCAGAGACAGAAAAGAAAAGGAAAAGCTTTACATACTTTGCTCATTTTTTTCTTCCCTCATTCCTCAGTTTCAAATGCTTATGGAGAATATATGCCCATTGTACCATATTAGTAAATAGAACAGAGTATATTTTGTAGATTCATGGGATTTAATCATGAAAAGTCATAGCATCTATTATTAAATCATTACTGGAAGGCTGGGAGAAACTGCCACGTTTCTGTGTGGGTGGTGAGACTTGCAACAAAGCATAGTATAACTGCTGGGCTTCTACTGCACACATATATAAAAAGCAGTCTGGAAATAAATCTGTCAGTCTGATTCAGTGCTATTCTAAGCAGTGTGAATATAAGATCTATCCACAATGTCTTACTCACTCCTTGACCTCCATGAAGGCTTTCCTGGAATAGCAACGAGTGAGTTTTGAAGCCTGGGATTTGGCTTAAGCAGCCTCTCTCTGGTGGAGAAGTGAAGGGTGTGCTTTGCTTTTACGGAGCTAGTCTGCTGTGGGCAGAGTCTTCTGGTGGGGTCCAAGTTGATTGTTGCCCATTCACTCTTTAAACCACTTCTGTGCTTGTCTTTCAGCACCTTGTCCAAGCAAAGGAAGAATGTCATCAGCTGTGTCACCGTGCATGACTCCCCGTACTCCGATTCCTCCAGCAACAACAGCCCTTATGCTGTGCAGCATCGTGCAGGGCAGAATAACGGGAACACCTACGACACCAAAGGGGTTCCAGAGACTCACTGCAGTGGGAACCCCCGAACGATCATCGTGCCACCACTGAAAACCCAGGCCAGTGAGGTGTTGGTAGAGTGCGATAGCCTGGCACCAGGTAAATTGCACCTCTTCCGTCAAGAAAATTAGTAAGAAATAAATGATTTATCCTGGAAGAATCTCATTGTTCGGTTTCATTTTGTTTGTTTGTTTGTTTTGTTATCCAAAGAAACAGTGCTCCTGCCCTTCTCTCAAGTGACACATCTGTTCTTGGGAGCCATATTGCATTATTTATGTGCCCTGGTACACTCAGGAGTCACGGGGGCAAGTGTCGTTCCCAGTTACTTCTGTACAAACCCAAGAACAGAATGCAGCCTTTAGCTCAACATTTGACATGAAAGGCTCCCAAATGCAAGTGTGAACCTTTGCTGCCTTGCCTTTCCGTAGGTTTACTTTAAAATGGGTAAGAGATTGAAAACACACGTGCATTTTCATCCAAACTTGTTGACGTTTCTGGGAAGAATATTTCCCCAGGATCTTCGTTATGGACAGATGAGGTTTGCTTATCCAGAGCCTCCGCGATGCTAGGTAGTACAAAGTGTTGAAAAGGGGCTTATGGTGGAAGTCTGGCCCAAAGCAATTGGCTTTGAGCTACTTGGCAGTCCTTTCTTTTGATGCACTGCTGGTGAACACAAAGGCTCAGAGGGTGAGCTCCCCACTAGCTCCTTCTCCCTCCCTTCCTACTCACCGAGAGGTCAGCCAAGCCAGGGCCTTTTTGTGCTGTGCACACTGTACCTTCCTTCCTCTCCTTGGGAGTTGTACCTGCATCATATAGTTCTGCTGGCAGAACAGTTTCTCACACTTCTGCAGGATCTGTAAAGCCTTCTCCAGGCCCGGTTTGGGTCCAGATACCAGGTCTGCTTGTCTGCCTCTAGGATAACAGGCTGGCCATGTATTTGAAGCACTGCTGAGATATGCTGTTAAGTGAGAGAAATCATTTTCTTATCCTGCTTCTGTTATATGTCTCCTCCCAAAAGCCACTCTGGAGGAGGTTCAGTGAGGAAAAGGTAGGGTGAGCAATTAAAGAATGTGATGTAAGCTACAAATGTGTTTCCTTTCCTGGCACAGTCACCACCAGTCACCACTCATCCTCCTACAAGTCCAAGTCCTCCAACACCGTGACCTCCACCAGCGGTCACTCTTCAGGGAGCTCGTCTGGAGCCGTTGCCTATAGGCAGCAGCGGCCAGGAGCACATTTCCAGCAGCAGCAGCCTCTTAATCTAAGTCAGGTAAGTCAACTGAGACAAATTTTGGTGGTGTGTCATCCAGCTGTAACCTACCACTCCTCCAGCATGGGTTGTCTTAATGATAGTTGGGCCCCATGTTGAGTTTGATTGACTTGTTTCAACTTCACTTTATACCTTGATCTTCCAACTCGGGAAGTAAAGGTAGTGTGAGTGGGAATAATGTGAGATAGAAGGTGCAGTGCCTCAGACAGAATGGAGTGGAGCAGGACTATGTAGAAGGACTGAATTTTCCTTAGCTATGAGTAACCATGGGGAGTATCTTTCTAAATGAAGGGAGTGCATTAGTCTGGCAGTGGGACTCCCCATGTGTGAAGTCCCCATCAGATGTGACAAGGCAATGTAAAGCCTCTGTGCGTGTACCTGACCTCATGTTATGTGTTTGATCCATGCCGTGATAAACCTGGGCTGAGATCCGGGCAAGCAAGCAGTTGTCAAGATGTTTCATAGTCTGTGATCATAACACCCAGGGAGCTCCCCAGGACCTTCAGTAAATAATTCCCTTCTCACGTACTGTACCTGAGGCCTCTCTCTACCCTGAGGTGAGGTAACGAGAGTAGGGAAGTCACAGCACAGTTACCAACATTTCAAGAGGAGAAAGTCTGGAGAGCTCAGAGAACAGTGCTGGTTTCCGTCCAGAGCTGGATATAAGCAGAGCTGCTTTCTTTAAAAAAAAATAATTTGAGGAAGAAGAATGCCCCCTCCCGCTCAAAATGTAGTTGAAATGTAAGAATTTAAACAAATTTGAAATAAAGGTGACTGAAAATGGAGGAAGTGGGCGAGATGTTGTATCCAAGAGTGGGGGAGGAGTGTGGCTGCCGCATTTCAGACCACAGTGACAGTGCAGGGAGCGCTTACAAGGAGGATGAGAAGGCTTGGAAGAATATAAGGAAATAACATGGAGCATTGCTCTTCTTGTCTTCTAATTCCTACTTTATTGGTTATTTAATACTCTGACTACAGACGACTGGGAAAACTCCTTGACATTATTGTGCAGTGCAAAAAAAAAAAAAATCCTTAAAAAAATTCCTGAAAAAGTACATTACTCCAGTCCCCCTGCAAGAAATTGCTTGTGCTCAAGTAGTTGTAGCCAATTACATGAGGGTTTTATCTTTAAAAAAATAACATAGTTATTTTACTAACTGGGGGAAAATGATAACCACAAAGACCCAAACTGAGCAAAAATAAATTGCCTGTTCCAAGCACAGTTAGGCAACTTCACTCCCCTGAGCTATCCACGCAGCGCGTTTCATCAACAGAGAGTTCACTAGCAAAAGCTGTGCGTTGTGCGAGCTACTGGACTTGTGGAAGATGCTGGGCATCCAAGGTTAGGCCTTCATGTTAGCAAGTTGTGGCACGGCTAACACGAAGACCTAACCTTGGATGCCCAGCAGGTTGTGGCTCAAAGTGGGGAACTTCGTTATCCTTTTGAGGGCAGTTTTGGTGAATGTATGAAACTACAGGATCTTCCTAGGCTTGGGAGGGACCTTTTGCTGTCACGCATTTCTAAGGGAAGACTGTGGTGATGCTGCGGGTGTCAGGAAGAGCTCAAAGGACTTCCCTGGGGTCGTCCTGGTGTTGTAGGGAGGCTCCCAGGCACCACTGAGGAAGTAAAGAGCCATCTCTTGTCTTGTAACCGCTTATCACTGTTGCTGTCTTTATCCAGGCCCAGCAGCACATCACGACCGATCGCACAGGGAGTCACCGGAGACAGCAAGCCTACATCACTCCAACGATAGCTCAGGCCCCGTCCTCTTTCCCGCACAATAGTCCCAGCCACGGTACAGTTCATCCTCACTTGGCCGCGGCTGCCGCTGCTCACCTGCCCACCCAGCCCCATCTCTACACATACACCGCCCCTGCTGCCCTGGGCTCCACGGGCACCGTCGCGCACCTGGTGGCCTCCCAAGGGTCCGCGCGGCACGCCGTGCAGCACACCACCTACCCTGCCAGCATCGTCCACCAGGTCCCAGTCAGCATGGGCCCGCGGGTTCTACCCTCGCCCACCATCCACCCAAGTACCTGCCCACCCAGCCCCATCTCTACACATACACCGCCCCTGCTGCCCTGGGCTCCACGGGCACCGTCGCGCACCTGGTGGCCTCCCAAGGGTCCGCGCGGCACGCCGTGCAGCACACCACCTACCCTGCCAGCATCGTCCACCAGGTCCCAGTCAGCATGGGCCCGCGGGTTCTACCCTCGCCCACCATCCACCCAAGTCAGTACCAGGCTCAGTTTGCCCATCAGACCTATATCAGTGCTTCTCCAGCCTCCACAGTCTACACTGGATACCCACTGAGCCCCACCAAGGTCAACCAGTACCCTTACATCTAAACACTGGAATAAGGAGCGAGAGACGCACCCATCCCCGGGGGAGTGAGGCGGCCGCTTTTGTACTGAAGAACATGACAAACTAACAATGCAATGGGAGGCTCGCGTGAAGCTTGAACGAAGGAGACTTTAAGGAAGAAAGGAGAAAAAGGAAAGAAGGGGGAGAACCAATCCTACTCTTTTTATTTAAAAAAAAAAAAAAAGAAAATGGAAAAAAAGAACAGAAAAAAAAATAAAACAAACCACACAAAAACAACCATTCTGCACCAAACTAGAGAGCGAGAGAGAGAGAGAGAGAAGCAGAAGGACCCTCCAGCGGGTCCTATCTTTTGAAGAACTTCACCAATAGACTTTTAAAGGTTATTTTCATCCAATAGTGAGCTACATTTAGAAATTTGTTGTCCAGAACACCTAAAATGAAATCCATTAGGTTTTTAATCCAATAGGTGTATGGATTAGGGATTTATCCAGCATTTCAAAGGGTTTATGCCCCGTTTTGGCAGCTGTCTCTGTATCTCAAAGCATACATAAGGTTTTGGGGTTTTTTTCTGAAAATAGGGAGTGGGTAAGGGAGGCGGAGGGAGGAGGAGAAAATGTTCTCCCAGTGCTCTTAATTTGGATTTAGCTTTGCTATGCTTAAACACACCTGGGTAAAACGCGCCGCGCAGCACTGGTTGAGAGCAGAAGCGATGGGGATGTTTCTCCTTTTCCTTGAACACACTGGATAAATCCCTGAGAAAAGCTATTCCTAAATGAGATCTCTAATAACATATGTTGGATTTCAGTTGTGTTTCATTTTATTTTATTTGGAAATTTTTCTTTTTGATCCCTAGCCGTTTTAGTATAGGAGACATTTTAGCTGCCCGCCCCCCATCCCGGTAGAATGTAGCATTATACAGGTCATATTCCCTTTTTACTACTTTGTGTTGAACTTCAACGATACCAATAGACTATTCCTCAATGTGATTGCACAAAGAAAAGTGATATAACATAGGCATGTAACAAATGTGATTGTCCAGGTATGTACGTGTGTGTGCGTGTGTGCGTGCGTGCGTGTGCGTGCAGATGCTGCCTTCTCTCTGTGGTGTGTTCCTCGGCACAGCCATTACAACTGTCACAGTCTTAGTTTTACATCATTCCCTCGTAGTGCCTTACCGAACTACAGATGCGGTTTAAGGGTTTACTTCCACTGGTACTCCTAGAAACTGACTGAGGCTAGTCGGAATTTACTCTCAGCTCTTTTATGTGTTTTTTTTTTTCTTTTTTTGGGGTTGTTATTGCTGATTTTCTTCTTCTGCTGGTGGTGTTGGGTTTTCTTTTCCCATGTCGTCAATCTTAGCTCACTTGGCAAGGTGTTGGGAGGCTCGTCGGGGTTGGAAGTGCATATAGCTGGGTGTTTTGTCGAGCACTGGATTGGGCTGGAAGTGACCATGTCAATTGTGAAACCCAGAGTGACTCCCAGGGGTCTGGGGATTTGTCTGTGGACTGGTCTGTTTCTGTCCCGTGAAATAGCAGGTTTCCTCCCCAGAAACTGAATTCTCATTCTGCTGTTTGCTGATGTTCTCAGTGGAGTGGTTGTCGGGTTGTCCCAGTTGTGTGTCTGAAATGGGAACAAAACTTTAACTCATGAAAGGGGGAAGCACTAGTTGTTGCCAGCGTCTCTCACTATGTCTGTCAATAGGAGGGGGTCAGGAAAGGGCTGGAGTCCCAAAGCAAGCACGAGAAAATCCAGTTGAGACAGCCAAACTCAGGTTTCTTAAGACTATTGTAATACATCAGGCCTTACCCACTCGATCAGAGCTGTGACTGCGTGCTTCCCCTCCTCCCTTCTCAGCTGTGCCCCGAAAGGTTGCCTGCAGCAGCCGAGTGACCCTGGAACTGCAGAGCATGGTGGTCCTGTGGGTCCTCCACGCCAAGGAACACTACATGGTTTTCTTGTTTTCCAACAGATTTCTAAAGAGACGCTTTCCTGCAGTTGGGTTTGGTTCAGAGGGGAGTTTCACTGGTAATGGCAGTTGAACTGGTGCATCAATATTTGGAATTGTCTCTAGAGTACCCATGTCTGTAGATGGCCTCAGGAGAAAAGAAAGTTTGACAGAAAGTTTCCATGTTTCTATAAAAGCTGAAGTCTACATGGCTGCTCAGTTCCACTCTACATTTCCCTGTAACTAGAAAATTAGGTATTCAGGTATTTCACAAGATGCGGGAAAACAGCAAGTTTGTCGGCAGGGCGGCAAGGGATGGGTTCCCTGGGCGGCAGTACGGAAGGAGGTTCTCTCACGTGGGAAAAGCTGACAGAAAGACAAGCACAAATATATTGTCTTGCGGTAAGCGCTTGGCTGGCCTGGAAGAAGAAGGGATCCTGCTATGCATAGGCTGTTCAACAAGGCTGTTGTCTTCTGGCAAACCACCAAATAACCTCCCTGGTTGCCAGCTCTGGTTCCTGGGCTACCCTTGGGCAGTTTTTTTCTCCTTCCTGTCCTTCATTCCAGCTCCATATACTGGAGATGAGGATGTGATCGATCTCCCAGCAGCCTACGCACCTTACCCCCACTTCCTTTGGAAATACAACATGTCCCCTTTCGTCTGAGGCAGGAAAATAAAGCCCTGCTCTCTCTGTTGCATTCCTCTCCTCTCCCACCAGTTTGGGAGCGAGAGCGTCATGCTGCTTGTGTCATGAAAAGGAAAGATAATGTTATTTTATTGTATGGTTGTTATGATTATGATTATTATTTTATTGTTATTATATTTTACTCTGGATTTTAATTGCACACGCATTCCTTAATCTTTGTGTTGTTGTTTTTTTCTCTTAGTATTGTTGTTATTGTTATTGTTAATTTTATTTCTCTTCATCAGTGGCATCAGAAGGGTTGCTGTGTTTGTGAAAACTGCAGGAGGAAGGGGAAACAAGATTGTCCCAAGGATGAAAGCTCTGCCTCTAACCTAGGGCGAGTGGGGCCACTCTGTGAGAGCAGTTACAGCCTTGAGGGACAGGAGTTGTCCTTTGTGTCGCATCCACATTTCAGAATAAGTCCAGAAGCATTTTTTCAGAGGCCAGAACCAAACAGCAGCTATTGTAATGATCTGTCAGGAGAGCTGGGTCAAAGGCAGGTAAGGACCTTGGTGCCTTAGGATGCAGCTCACCATCACTTGGTTTGATAGAAAGTTTATAGAGATCAAGACCTAAAGACCTATTTGTGCTCCAGGCCATGATCATTGGGCCTTTTTCACTGAACCCAAAGTCATGCTACATATTAAGGGTTTGGTTTTCCTAAAGGAGGAAGCAGATAGATGGCTATTCAGAAACAAGGTTATTGGAGGAGCCGTGCTGGAGGCGTGAGCATGGCTCTCAGTCCCATCCCTGGGTAAAGAACACTGGCGCACATGGACAGCGTTCGCTGGGTAAAGCATGGCTGCAGACAGGGCAGGGTTCCTCACCTGCTCTTCCACTCTCCCTGAAGGTCACTCAGGTGTCCACATGGCCAGGGTGCTTAGTTGGCTTTTTTTTTTCTCCCCCCATCTCTGATGTAGATTTTCCCTTCTTTCATAATTACTTCTTGTGGAATTTTATTAAGCTATTCTGGTTGCTAGAGCTTCAATATTTATGTTTTCATTTGCATTGCCTGCTCTGTTAGAATGGGGGAAAACAGTAACTGAATTCAAACTCCATAAAAAGATGATAGGACTTCAGCAGAGACTTAAAGTTAATCATGCAGTTGAGTGCTTTGCTAAAGAACAGACTTAAACCCTTCAAGTTAATTAGTTGTTTATGCACTCCTCTGGCCTAGGACTGGTGAGGTGTGGAAGGTTGCAATCTCAATCACAGTAATGTTTTACTTGTATTAATTACTTTTTCCCTGAGTACCCATCTGACCTGCTCTCCTGTGCAGGCTCAAATCTGATTTTGGGGGGCATTTGGCAGCGGAGCTGTTAGAACGGCAGATGCTGGCAGTGAGAAGGGGTGCAGTGCGTGTCAGAGGAGCCACCTTTCACATTGTCCATCCTGGAGTTGCTGACCTGCCAGCCATAGGTGGTCAGGGTGATCATTGTGATGGGACACCATGACTGCAAGAGATGCACAACACAGCCATCAAATCGCTTTGATGGTGCAACACTGCATGTTTTTTGTGGGTATGGGGGAGCTGAGCAACACGTCCTCCCTTACACCTGTATAAAGGCATAGTATGGAAAAAAGCATGGTACAGCTAGTCACAGGGAAACACAATCATTTTAGCAGAGGAAGCAAAAGCTTTGCATGCTGTTGGTGCCACATACATAACAGCCAGCTAGTTTTGCTCACAGAGTCCTTTGGAGAGGAAATGGGATTGGCATGGTTGGATTGGGTTGGTGTTCTTTGTGTGATTGGGGTAAATGGCATGGAAACTTCAGAGGGACATAAATGTTTAGATGCTGGAAGTTTTATGGGTGGGTCATGGCTGGCACAAAAGCAGTCCCTTTTCCCATCATCTTGTCTTGCATTCTTCTCATGTGGGAAGCAGAAAGAAGCATGGACGTTGCCTCAGAGATGGATCTGCTGCGAAAACAGAATGCAGGAAAGAGCAGAGAGAACTGCTAACATGAGCAGAATAGAAAACCCAAATGGAAGCACTTCTCACTGCAGACTGGGCCAAATCCAGTCACTTGGGAGAGCAAATGCAATTGCATCTTCCTCGGTGGAGCTGTACCTGCTTGCACCCAACAAACTGAGCCTTGGCAGGTCTCTCTCTCTCTCTTTCTTTAGTAGTTTGGGGGTTTTTTTGTAATACATAAAACATTCCAAGAAAGGGATGCTTCTGTCTGTGGCATTTTTACATTTTATATTTTCAAGGGATTATGTCTTGTAATTTGGTTTGAAGGCAATTCCATTAGCAAACTTGAAGGGCGATAAACCTATTTTTTTCTATAACCAAAGATACTTTTTTTTTTTTTTTTTAAGAGAGAGAAAGAGACACCCACCCACTCCAGAACTGAAATGAAGCCACAAGTCATGACTGCCAGGCAATGGGAATATGCTGTGGAACACCATTTTTCCTTTCTCTTCTTTTTCTTTTTCTCTCTCAAGTTCTTGTTATGATTTTGTGTAGCTAGCTTGACAAGCAGAGAAATTCACACTAAATATTGCTGCTATCCTAAACTGTGGGGAATGTCGAAAACTTTCTTCTTCTCTCATTAGTGTTCACATTGATTGAAGTGTTTAAGTGGCAACAGTGCTGTGTGGAAATGGCGAGCTGTATAGTGGGGATAAGCTTCTGGATGCTTTGCATGCTTCTGTAGTATCTCCTCTGGATTTAGAATGCTGATTTTGTTCCATAGGTCAGACCCCACATGGTGCTGCCATGGTCAGGTGTCCACACTGCTGGGCAAGGGTATAGGACTTACATGTGTGTTCTTCCATGGCTTGGCAATCAGCCCATCAGAGATCTGCAGTGCTACCTGTGAGCCAGTTCCTGGATATCTGTCTGCGAGGTCTGCAGAAATAATCTTTGTTGAGTATGCAACTCAGAAGGGAAAAACATGGGAAGAGAATGATTTCCCCCTTCCAAAAAAATGTGGTCCCTTTTCCCATGGGAGCTTTAAAGCAATGGATCCACGGTCCTGGGCACTCATCCATGTCATCCCCATGGGGACTCTGTCCCCAAGTCTCACTAGTGCTCCTGTGAGGAGACCCCGTGTCCAACCTATGTGGTGTCCCTGGCTTACTTCTTGTGGCCCACTTCTGTGCCTACAAATCATTTTGCTCCCTCTACTTGGGGAGGAGAAGATGGGTTTGTGCTGCTGATGTTCTCTCACTGCTGTACTCCAGCAAAGCTGCCTCTGACGCAGTTGAGAATGTCACCCTGGACTGCAGTTGCTGAGGGAGGTACAGCAGCTGTGCTGGAAGCTGTGGTGGTGGTTGTGTTGTAAATGGCTGTGCACAGGCTCTTTGCTAGAGTACTGCCTTGGACGGGAGGGGCTGGGCTCACCGGGCTGGACTGTGTCCCCATG
>NW_010310404.1:137422-147015 GCF_000700745.2 Antrostomus carolinensis
TATGAGTGATGCTGCAATGCCAACGTGCTCACCTCCCACCCCAGGCAGGCAGCAGGACCCGCTGCAGGGATGGCCCCTTGCAGTAAGCCCGGGCAGCGTGCAGAGGAGCGCTGCCAGCTGAGGGGTCCATGCTGAAAGTGGCTTTTTGTGCCGTGACAAACGTAGTACATGGGAGTGACCCCAGGGGTGGTAGTTACCTGCTGGGTAGAGCTGCTGGTGCCGGTGGAGGTGTGAGGACTGGACCAGCAGTGAGCCAGGCTGAGCTCTGCACGTGTCAGATGCTTTCAGTGGGAAGACACGTTTTAGAGCATTTGCGTGTGTCAAGAGTGAAATTTGGATGGTAGGTTGGGTTGGTTCTTCAGACGTTTTGGGAAGCGTGCTAGGAGGCTTTGCGTTCGGCATTTATGGTTTGAAACTCCTGTTTCTCATTTACGGGTTAGCTTTGTCCTTCCAGTTTTAGCAGTGCTGCTATAACAGACTATTCATGTGTGTTTGAAGATAAAGTTTTTGGTTTTAATCTTTTGCTTATCATAGTTAACCTAAGAAAGGCAATACTAAAGGTATATTTTTTTCAAAAATTGATATTTTTTACTGCACTGATAAATATTGTGACATCTCTGTTCTTAACTCTTTCGCTGTGAGGGGAACTGTGTGCAGATTCACACAAACTTTGTAAATACTTGTGTGTACTTCTGACAGCC
Source organism: Antrostomus carolinensis (assembly GCF_000700745.2). Taxonomy (NCBI): domain Eukaryota; kingdom Metazoa; phylum Chordata; class Aves; order Caprimulgiformes; family Caprimulgidae; genus Antrostomus; species Antrostomus carolinensis. Next base: position 138,124 of record NW_010310404.1, read on the forward strand.
AGGGATTTTTTTTTTCTTTCTATCTTTCTTTCTTTCTCTCTTTCTCTCTTTCTTTCTTTTTCTTTCAAGCAAGGTTTCCTCTTTGAAACAGAAAGCAATGGGGCAATAATGCTCAGAGCAGAAGCAAAGCTTATCCCACTTTCAGAACATAGCCAAGGAGTTTTTGCAGTGCTGCTGGCATAGAGTTAATATTTAATGCTGATGTGTTTTGATTTTTATTTTTTTTTTCCCCAGCAAACTGTTTGGAAAGGAATATGACAGATAGAAAAGCTTTGGTCTGGAATTCTGATCAGAAATGTTACCCATCTTTTATGACTGTCATTTTATGACACCTCCAATTTTTCTTTTGTTTTCTCTTTTTAAATAAATAAATAATGGCTTTTTGCAGGCTTGCTCACCTGAGCTCTAGGCTGGCTGGCAGCTGTCCCAGGGTTCTGGGACCACCAGCTCCTTTGGAAGCAAACCCACTGATCAGGATTCTGGATTCTGATTGCTACAAAGGGTATCCCCAGTACCGTGGGATACCTTCGGGTTTTTTTAAAGAAGGATTTAGATACACTTATATTACGCAAACTGTGACCTAATGGCAATAATTACCTCAAATGTGGGCATTCATCCTGGTTTTAGCCTTTTTGAAAACATGTAGCCAGCTTGAACTTTGATTCAAAGACTCTGAACTCCATAGGGGCGGAATAGCGATAAATGCCCACCGTGGTCATTGTTGCTTGAGTGAATTCTGAAGACAGTGAATCTTTAAAAAGAAAAAAAAAATAAAATAAACCAAGGAATAGATTACTCTTTTATGTATTTTAATCAATTGTGATGTTAAAATGCACATGTAAGTATATATGTTTATAGCTACTGTAAAATGCTTTGGCCTTCTAGAAGATATTTAATGAGTCACATTTTAAACCAATATGAACTGAATAATAGACTGTGGCTACTTAAACAGTTTTCTGGCTACATTTTATAGTTATTACAGTGTTTTATAGTTTACATTTAAACTGGTACTTTTTAAGGGAAATCTTGTGTTTGTAAGTGACACCTTCAAAAACTCAATACAGCTGCCTCTTTAATTTTGCCCGTTAAAAATGAAAAAGTACAAATGTGTCTTTAATATGTATATTCTGTTTTGAGATATATCATAGTGTTGGAAAGTCAGTCCAGAGATCAAGCAATCCACTGTTTTCCAGAAGTCTGATTAAAAAAACACTCCACCCTCTTTGAAGATTTAGTCCAACAGATAAGCTGTTTGTTTGTTTGCTTGTTTTAATAACATACTTTATCAGGCTCCTTGGGCTCACGCAGGGAGCACGATACTAAATTCGCTGTTCTATGTAGGATCCTCATCTGGATGAAGATACCCACATCAGGAGAATGAAGGATATTCAAAGGAAGGATTGTATTGTACTGTTGATAAATCATTAGTCAAACAATTAATTCCTGAGTTAGTGAATGCTTGGGTTTGGGGGTTTTTTTTGGGGGGAGGGGGGATGGTGTGTGTTTGTGTGACAGCCACTCAGAGGCAATGCTGTAATTTGGCTTTCATCTGTTCACCCCTTTCTTACAAACGATGCTTACCACCACAGAAATGTTTTGAACCAGTAAATGAAATATGAAGTTCACTGACCATCTCCTTGTCAGCTCTGTTTTTCTCAGCCCACGCCAGTTCCCATCAATGCTGTTTCCCCGCTGTTGTTACCCTGTACTTTGCATTTTGATATATCACATTCCCCCCTCCCTGGTCTCACTGAGCTGTCTAGTTTCGTCTGTTGTGTTCTTTCACTTGGGTAACCAATGAACATGGTATAAATGTCTGCTGGGCAAAATGGTACTTTGAGGTCATGAAAATGCAGGAAATGGCATTTAAGGATATGTACATGTACATGGAAAGAACCAAGCTTCAGTCGTGGAGCCCGGGTACTCTCAGGAGGGCTCCTTATGTGTTTCCCTCATGCCTGACGGGGCCGTATCAGTCAGCTTAGAGCAGAGGTAGTGAAAAGGAGCGATGGGTGATGCTTTGCAGTCGGGTGCCTGTGCTGCTCCCAGTACAATCAGTGGTGTTGGGGCTGGGGGGGTGCAACCCACCTCCTCCTCCCTCAGCACCATTCCGGGGCTGCCATGCCCACCCCGTCACTCACATTACCAAAGCGATAACGTATCATGCGGCAAGCCAGGACTGTCAGCAGCACTCCGGCCAACTGGAAAACATCCACCCTTCCTCACTGTGCACCGCCACCCAACCAACACACTGTGCTGCCCCGGGCACCTGCCTGGTCTTCTGTTCTCGTGGGGGCAGTCAGACCCACAAATACCAGCACGCTCAAATGAAGGAGCCATGGAGTCTTGTTGAATACTTTGGCTTGCAGCTTGTTAGGCAAGACGGGGTTTCCAACACTGGCAACGCACATCCCGTAGGATCTGAATGGTTACATATAGCACCTCTGCCCTCAGCAAGGAAATAAAGCGCTTCTGCTTCCACCTCATGTGGCTACGTACAACACTTCTGGCTTTTAATTTTTCCCCCTTTATCCCTTATGTGTTTGATTTTTTAATTTTCTTTTGTATTTTTTTGCTCTGTATTCTTCTCAAAATGAAACTTCCACAGATATTCCAGGGCACAACCATTTCAGGTGTAAAAAAAGGATCTCCTCATCCCATGTTTCACCAACAGAGCAGTCAAGGCATTTTGGGTACCAGATTCTACTTGGGCAGAACCAGAATGTAGCCTGTATCTTTCATACCAAATCAAATTTCTGAAAGGAGAGGAAGTGTCATTAATAGCTTTATTAAAGGAGTGTGTGTGTGAGAGAGAGAGAGAGAGAGTAAGAGAGGGAGGAAGAAAGAGAGAAGAAAGTGGGGCATCTTGGAAGGTGAAGAGTCTAGAGTTCAGGTAGTTAAAAATGAACCAACGGGTGAAACATGTTTTTTTCTATGAGCTGTAAAATCCTTTTGAAAACAGGAGGTGGGGGGGAATGGAGGGAATGCTTTCTGCCTTTCGACTGCCCACAGGCCCAGTGTACTCTGGATGGAAAGTGGAAGTTTATATACACTGCACCAAAATTATTAAGGGGAAGAGAAGGGGGAGGGGGGAAAGCTGTGAAACGGTATCACAATCGCAAGGGAAAAGATGCCCCTGCCCCAGCTCTGGATCTCGAGTGGTTCTTTCTCTACAGTATCATCTCAGCCCAGTAACCCCACGAAAGCCCTGAGCCGTTGTGTTCCTTCACTGTATGGTTTCTGTAATAAGAGTGTTAATCCATGTTAATCTTTGTGAAAATTATTGTGTGCAACAGTATTTTCTTGTGTACTGTTTTTTTCCTATGTGAATTGTCCCTTTCTTTTTTCTTTTTATTATTTTCCTTGTTTGTTTTTTTTTTTTTTCCATTTTGGTAAATATGTCTTTCTTCTTTTAAAAGAAAAAACAAAAAACAAACTGATGTGTTGTAGACCTATATGTAACCTATTCCTTAGTCTCATATTATAGGTATGTTATAAGAATGGATATTTTACTTGGCTTTAGAATGTTTTACAAGAAAACTAATTCTTAACCAATCAAGTTCTTGCTACTAAAAAAAAAAAAAATGCTTGTGTTTTTCATCATGACGTTGTGTGCTTCTAATTAATAATCATTTTCGTTGTAGAAAAATGGAGTGAATTTATATTAGTCTTGGAAACTAATAATAGCATTGTAAATTTATGAGATGATTTTAACAGAAAATACATTATAGAAGAATATAGTTATTTTAATTGTAATATTACTAACTGTAGGGTGAGAAAGGAGGTCCCGTTGTGGTGAACTATGTTATAGCTTGTTATTCACGGTTTCTTTTTGATCATTTTTTCGGTCTCTGAGGTGAAACGAGTTATTAATCAGAATTTGTAAACTCACATATGCATATTGTATATGTGTAGAAATGTAATCACACTTTGTCTTGGAATTACATTAAACTGTTTTAAGTCACTGCAAAGTTTGTGTGTCTGTATGTCTTCTGACTAGTTAAAGTTTGGTCTGAACATTTGGTTAGTTTTCAGTTACTATTATTTAATCTCCTCAGTCTATTGGAAAAACAGTGGTGTGTAATTAATAATAAATAGTTTTCCCTTTGCAGTGACATGTTTAGATTTGTGAGATGTATTTTTTTCCCAGGGTGGAAGAGCATTGGCATTCAGATGTTGAGATGTTCTTCTCAGTGATACCCAATGGTAGGACAAGGGGCAATGGGTGTGAGCTGGAACACAGGAGGTTCCGCTTAAACTTGAGAAGAAACTTCTTTACAGTGAGGGTAACAGAGCACTGGAACAGGCTGCCCAGGGAGGTTGTGGAGTCTCCTTCTCTGGAGACATTCACGACCCGGCTGGACGCCTTTCTATGTGATCTCATTTAGGTTCCTGCTCCGGCAGGGGGATTGGACTAGATGATCTTTTGAGGTCCCTTCCAATCTCCAACATTCTGTGATTCTGTGGTTCTGTGATTCAGATCTGGGCTTCACTGAAGCACAGAAGGGTTCTCAGAGCTGCCGCATTCAGCTCCATTGAGAGCTCCCTGCTAAGTCCCGCTGTGCCTACTGCAGCGTGGGGATCGGCTCCAAATACCAGTTTGTTTTTCCTTTTCGTTATGTAAAAAGAAAATTCATTTCATTTGCTCCCTTTTCTTTCTTTGCCAAGTCCCAGCTGACCCGTGAAACGTTTATATAGACATGAAGATGCTTAAACCACCACCTGTTGCCAGTGGCGGTACCTGCCATTTGGGCTGTGCCTGATTTTCACCGTGAGGTTTGCTCAGGAGCAAACTGGGGGCATGTCTGCAAGGGGCACCCTACTGTATCACAGCATCACCCTGGACGAGGCAAATGGCTCTTCAACAACTCCTCTTAACCAAGGGCGAGTAAGACCTACGTGGTTTGTTGCTGACCCTTCCCAGCATAGTGACTCATGTGCAAGCTAACAGGTCTCCTGACCTGGGGGATTCATCTCGTTCATTCATCCTCTCCGCTCCTGGGGATGGCCAGAGGGACGCTCAGGGGGTTGTGGTTGTACAGGACCACGCTTTTCATTAGGTGTCCGACGAATGGTTTCTGCAAGCGTGTGATAACGGCCTGATGGCACCGCAGAGCGCTGCCAGGAGATGGGCTCGCATCAGGCATAAACCTGCAGATAAAGCAGGAAGATTGTTTCATCAGTGAGTGCCAGCAGCGAGTCAAGGGCCCCTTTCCATGGGCTTGGATTTCCAGCCTTGTGTCTCAGGAATTTCTGGGAGAAACAGCAAGCATTAGGGAAACTGCTGCTATGAGTTTCTAGGTAGATGCTGAAATTTTTTGGTAGCAAGAGGTCATGAGACCTTTCTCCTACCTGCCTTAAACTGCAATTAAAGCTGTAATGCCTGTGCCTGTTCAGCAAACCAATTAAGTCTGTGTTTAATTTAAAATTGTGTGTCCTATTAAACTTCAAGTTTTTTTAAACATACGCTAACAGGTAGTTGCTGGGTTAGGTGCTCTACTGCAAATGGGGAGTTTACTGGCTCATGATGTAAGGAAGGGATGTTAGTGAATGATCAAACCTCAGAAACAGCTGTAAATCCAGAAGAGCCAGATTAAGTAGCTCAGAGTTTCTCCATGTTTGTGTCATGTTACAGTGTCTTGTTTTTTCTGTTTCTTTGTTTTGTAAAATTTATCTATAAAACTAAAAACATATTTGTAATTCTGTTGCCCAAGACCAAAACAGATTAAAAATACGTTGTAGCTGGAGAATGTACTTTCTGACCATTTTTTCCCAGGAGGGAAAGTAGTTTCTCAGTTTAAGCAGGGCTGCTCCTAATGGATCCTACGATGCCTTGTGAGAGGGAACTGAGGGTTTTCAGCCACCGGAAAAGAGGATGAGAATGGTCTTAGAGAATCTGATGCCATCAGTAGCCCAAGTCTGGACTCCAGACTGCCCAACACCAATGAATGGTCTGCAAATGCAGTCATTTTCCTGAGTTTCTTCTCAGATTGGTCGTTTATCAGCATATCCACTTGTAAATACTCCTAAATTCAGTTATATCTGAGTAGGCATTTTACTGAAACCCAAGGGAGCTCTTACTGACTAGCAGGAGGCCAGGACTGTCCATGAGTCTTCTACTGGTGCAGCTGGTTACCAGGAATTCATCTCATGTTGCTTTGAGCTCACTTAAAAAGTACTTAGTGCAACTTGCATGAGGCTTAAACAGCCTGGCAGGGCTTGGAGAGCCCAGTCCACTCTGGGGCTGAGGTCAGCTGTATCTCTTCTGGTGGCACAAACCTGCTGGAGCTGCAGTAATGCTGGCACCTGGAGAGCAGGAGCCTGGGCAGCTGGTATGAATTACCACCACAAAGCCTGGGCCAGTCCGGCTTTTTCTGGGCCAGAAGGAATCTCTGATGCTGCTCTGGGAGCATCCACCTTAGGAAAACAGGTTTATTCAAGGTGGGTATGGCTTTTACCTAAAATTGGGGCGGGGGACGCACTAACATGGCATATGCATAGCAGTGCAGTTGTTCTTGGTATGGGCCGCTTGTGCTTTCCAATGCAGTGGCTAATCTTTAATTGTTTGGCATCCAAATTTGTATTTATCCATATGAGGAGAACTTGTCTGACTTCCAACAGTGCTCTGCCCTCTTATTGCTATTCACTTCAAATGAAACTGGAAAGCGGGGTACTGGGAGAAGGAGGGGAATGGTCCTGCTCCATGAAACACTGTTTGCCCTGTAGTCACCTGTGTATGTGGGTCAGATCCCCACATCAAGCCTATACTGGAGCTGTGGACCTGCATCTTGTAAATTCTCCTGTCTTCTCTTTCTTACTATGCTGTCTGGGCCAGGGTAAACATGCCTGCATCAGCATTTCCTGCAATGTGCTTTCCCTTTATGTTTCCTCCTGTGAGGTGGCTGTGCAAATAATGAGCAATAAAGGCTGTTATTTAAAGCCCCTGCACTGTGCTGTATATCAAAGTCTCTGCTATTTGGGGCTTTTGCTCAAAGGCAAGCAGCCTCGGGAGGAGCTCGATGCGCAAAACCCATTTGTCAAGGCATCAGGCTGGGACAGGAGCAGGCTGGGACAGGAGCTTCTCCAGGCAGCGCTGCCGTGCCAGCCCCAGGGACCCAGCACAGGCCAGGGAGCAGCACTCCATCCCCCCTGGGACTCGTCACCCCACCATGAACCCTGTAACAAGGTCCAATGAAAAGGCACACCAGGTAGCTTACATACGCTTAACTCCAGGCTGCATCTGTGCACAGGCCTTTTTAGATGCATCCAGACACGTGGTGTTGGGGTGCAGGAGGCCACAAGTCCAGCAGGCATATGGAATGCTTCCCATTTGTACTTGGACATCATTCTGCCTCTGGTGTGTGAACCCATTAAATACGAAAAAGTCACTTTATTCCCCTTTTTTTAATTCCAAGCTCCTAAAAAAACCCCAAAACAAAACAAAAACTTGTAGTAATGTCACGGGGTGGGGATGGGTGGGGGGGAGAAGAAAAACAGCGCAGGGGGAAGTATGCTTTAAAAGAAAGACTTACTGTAGTTTAAAATACTGCGACTGGACCTTGAGACAAAAAATTCCCATCCCTCCCAGATGCCCGGGGACAGTCTGAAAACCACAGAGAGGAATTAATGTGCACACCAACAAAGAGCAAAGGCTGCCACTGAACTGCTCCCCCACAGGCCAGGGTTTGGGTCACAGCTCCACTGCAGCGCAGCTGGGCTGCTTGAGAAAAGCTCACTTTGGCTCTCTGAGGGTGTTTCTTCCCCACTCAAATATCCTCCATCTGCCTCTCTCCTTCAGACAGCAACAGGCATCCTCAGGAGTTTATGGAATAGGAGTGATTATAGGAAACATGAAGGCAGGTCTGGAAGGAGACCACAGGAGGCATCAATGAAGGTTCAACCATACTTCACTTTAACATTCCAGATTATATGACTACTCCGTTCTTAAAAACCTTGTGTGACATGGAGCCCCCAGAAGTCAGAGCTCTGCTCTCTTCTGTGTCAGTGAGCCAGTGCTCCTTTGCTAGTCGCCTCCCTCTTTATCCCTGCCTTCCCCAGGCTCAAATACCACCTCCTCTTTTTTTAATGACCCTTGTCCTGCATGATCCCATTTCCTCACCTCTCCCCTTGCCTCCTTTATTTTCTTTCAATATTGTTTTGACCTCAGCATGTGTGTGCATAATTTAGCAGGGCGGGTGAAAGCTGAGGGGTGCAGGGTGGGCTGGCCCAGCCTACAAGAGGCAACAGTGTGTAGTGGAGGGTGACGGTGAAAGCAAATCCCATTAGGTAGAATTTGTTTGGTCTTTTGGGGGGGGGATGTTGGGTTGGGTTTTTTTGTTTGTTTTTTAAGGCTTTAAATTAATATAATGAACAACTGTGTGTGCATGGTGGCAAGGCCTAGAGACGCTGACAGTGGTGGCTCACCATTCAGCCTTGTGATAAGCAGCTCTTTCCTAGTGTCTTTGTTTTAACCCTTCATGTGTGTGTGCCCTACTGCCGTTAAAACACTGGCAGGGAAGAACCAAAGCAGCTGGGAATCGTTTCCCCACATCCGTGCCATCCCCCTGGCTGTGTCACTCGCCCCAATTTGTCCTTGTCTCCACCCCTGGCCCTTTATGCTGCCTGCTAAAACATGGAAATGGGGGTGTACAACGCAGGCAGATAAAACAAAGGACATGAAAAAGACTGTGTGAAGCAGGGGGAGGGCACCACAAGATGGGAGAGGGTCTGGTACTACTGGGAAAGGTGGACAAAGGGGATGAAATGTCCAGAGACCAGACACGAGAGGAAACGAAAGAGAGATGAGTAGAAGACAGGCAGCGGGTCGAAGAGGAGTAGAAGAAAATAGTGATGTAGATGTGAAAAATAGGGATTTTCAGAAGCAATGACTTT
>NW_010310405.1:0-22442 GCF_000700745.2 Antrostomus carolinensis
TTCAAGAAACATAACTGAAGTTAAGAGAAAAGCAACAAAATCAAACCCAACAAAACACAGTTTTGTTTATAGTTGTCAATAAAATCTAGATTTCAGTCTAATGACATTTTCAATCTATTACAATTAAATTTTCAAACAACAAAATCAAACCCAACAAAACACAGTTCTGTTTATAGTTGTCAATAAACTCTAGATTTCAGTCTAATTACATTTTCAATCTATTACAATTAAATTTTCAAGGCACTTATTATGTGATATGTAAACTTAGTCTCACTTTCAGGAAGATGCCAGCTTCAAATTCCCTTTCATTTCCAAAAACTAAAATATAAACATTTGAATTACCTTGGGACTCCCCCTTTTTTCCCTAAACATGTGTTTAACGGATTTATATATTTTTTAAAATATTATTTTAACCTTTCTGCCAGTCTGAAAATGCCAAGGGGATGAACAGTAATCATGTGATACTAATAATAAGAAATGCAATAAACCACATTAAAAAATACATATGTATCTTTAGGACATCTTCTTGTTCTATATGAGCCTTGCAGTCAGTTTCAGCTTCAAGCTCAATCTTAGGTTTTTATGACAAATGCCACCTATGTTTAGATTCCTGGTATTTCTGTGTGGTGCCCAGATGATGACCTTTGATCATAATCTAAATTGCACTGCTGAAAACTTACAGTATTAAGCAAATACTACTAGATACCTCTGTTTTTTTCACTTTGGATATTTCCAAGCACACATGCAGCTTCCTGGAGCCAATTCACTGCAGTATTGCAAAGCAACAGGCTTGCATTTCCATAATTCCATTATCACCTCTGATAATTATTCCATTAATGTCTTCCACGATTCCATAATCATGTCTGATAATGACAAAGGTTAGTGATTAATTAAATGACACACAAAAATGTATTTCATCCCAGTACTTGAATATAGAATTCATAAGTGGTTTCCTTTGCCAAATAAGCTGAAGTGTGTTTCAACGCCCCCTTACCCCAATGAACATACGCTTGTACTCTCCAACTTTGAAATAATGACTGAAATTTAATGGAGGGTTCTTAAACACCTCTAAAGTATAAGAAATCCATGTGTATATATATATAAAAAACAGATCATTCAGGCTGCTGCTTTGAACATAACAGTTCTTCCCTACTAGGGTCAGCTACTGTCTACTTCAAACTTGGTCTGTCTCCCTGTTCAATAATAATAATACATCAAATAAAGTTTCCAAGCAGCCTGCTTCTGCTCTAGGAGAGCTTCGTTCCATCAGTGACGTGAACAGTTAATAAAATTAATAAAACTTAAAAGTTTAAAGCACTGATATGAAGCCATACCCTCAGGAAAATGGAAGCCTGTGTCACTGAAGCCATGTGAAATCTTACAATTATTCTAGTGTGTACACAGGGAGTTTTCTCGATGAGCTCTGGTAGCAGACAGACATATTTCTGACATATAACAGAGGTTAACCCTCTCCAGGCTATGTTCATAGTTCAGATCTGGTCTAGCCCACCTACCCAAAGCCAAAGCCCTCCAGGCTATGTTCTGGTCTAGCCCACCTACCCAAAGCCAAAGCAAACCTAAACACCTTCTCCGCTGTAGCTGTAAAGTAGTTTGTAACTGATGTAAAGTATTAAGTGAAGACAGAAAGATACTCAGACACTGAAGAGCTGTACTTCAGCTAAGTAATAAAGATAAAATAATACGGATGTAACAGTGCCTGTAGTAGCTGTGCAATGCTCACAGAGTTAACAGAGTAAAAGGTAAGTATCGTATACCAACAAATGCTCTCACATCACCAAACAGGTAACAGAATTGGTCGGAAGCTTCATTTCACCCATCATTCTTTCCTCATGTCAAAGGCAGGAATTATGTGAGTGAGGAAGAACTGTGGCATTACTGCAAGTTCAAGTCATCATCAGTAGTAAACAAGCTGTCCAAATTTTTGTGCAGTGTTATTGCACAGAAAAGCCAGTTTTGTTTTCCACTATTATAATACTAATATAATGCTTGCCAAGTGAAGTTTGAAAAGAAAGAACCAAAGATCGTGGATTTTATCGTTTCAGTTTGATACTGCCAGCAATGCTTGAGTTGCTTTCAGCAGAGAAACACTAAAAACCCACTATAATCTGAAGAGATGCTTCCAGACTCTTCAGTTTGCTTATAGTCTGACATAGAACATCTCGGAACTATAGCATATGCTACGAGATGCCTGCACACCACATCATATACCAGAAGAACATGTGGAACAGACTGGTGACGGTATGTGATCCCTTTTGGCACAGGGACAGACTGGCAGGAACAGATTCCTGTGGCACAGCACACCATCAAGATCTCACTCCTACCAGGTATGTTATGCATCTGGGATCAGATGCAGCACTACCAGTTCCTGAGATGCAGGTGTTGGAGCGGACTAATCTGAAGCAGAAGGGCTGCTGCAAAGCAAGTCCTGTCCTAGAAAGGATTGATTATATTTGTCAACATTGTGTTTCAGACAGGTAAAAATACATTTAAAAAGAAGGAATTTCTAGTGTGGTCACTTGGAACAGCTTCTTCTGGTCAACATGGGTGGGAACAAGAAAAACAAATGTCTGTATGTGACTGTATTATTGAACATCATAAAAACTGACCACTGACAGATTTTTCAGTGGCTATTAAGCAACCTCCCAACTTTCAGTTGGACACCTAACATTTTTATCACTGAATATCTCTCCATAATGTGTGCATAATCCAATATTCTGGTGAACAGTAATTTTAAATAATACATTCTTTAAAAGTCTGATCAGCTACTGAAAGCTCAAAAGGAAAAACTCCGTTATTCTGATTCACTAAGATCATGTCTTGTTTAAGACAGTCTAGTTTCCTTCAGGTTCCACTAAGACCTTTTGTCAAATAAAAGGAAAATTTATTAGGATGTTCTTCAGCACCTCACTTGCCTGCTAGTACATCTCTCAAAAACAGAGTCAATTTTTTTTTTGTTACTTAAATATGTTTCTAACAAACATGAAAACAAGGAATATGCTTGGAATTTAGCTTTATGTTTAAAAAGCTGCTGTTCAAACTTTTCAGATCCAACAGTATAACATACATTTTGATTTTATAAGCCATTTCCTCACATATCTACTTTTGTAGTTTATGTCCAACCTGTATCTGTTTTATGAATGCCAGTGGGCTTTAAATACCTACCACATTCCCTTCAGTTCCCTTCCTCTCCTTCATTAAACACATTCTTGACACTTTCTAGGACCTATATTGTACTCACATAAAGAGGATTTATGAATAAACATGTTAGATGAGCTCTCACTTACCCAGTCTAATATCGAAATGCAGTAGCAGTTAGTATCTTTAATTTCAAAGTCAAGTGAGAATTCCCTATACAATATGCATTGTGTAATATCTGACATAAACCTAATATTCATTTTTGATTTACAAATGTATTCTCTGAAAAGTACAAGACAAAAATACACAATCTTGCAATGTAACTTCCTGAAGCGCTGGAATTAGCATCAATGTGTTCTGTGCAGTGGGCCATTTACAAATACCAAGCAATCACAGCTATGTACACTTGTGTTAAATTTATTTATCAACCTGTTGCTCTTCTGCTTCATTCAAAACCCATTTGTATGTGACTAGAGTAGGCTCTCACTGAGTCTATTTTTTTTTCCATCTGTAAATTTGTAATATACACATTAAGTCATTTTTAATTACAAACTAATAGTACAATTTATGTGGTAATGTAATTTGTCATTTGAACGCTGTAGAAAATAACAGTAGCTGCCAAGCAAGACATCCTATAAAAGTGTTGTAATATGTATTTAAATAACTGAAACCTCATCATACTATTCCCAATTAAGAATTCACAAGGAACACAGAGTAAATGACAACAGCACAGTAACTACAGTAGGATACAACTCGGTGAAAGTGAATTGGAGACTGTTTTAGTAAAAATATTTTAAAGAGTCAATTAACTTTCCTCTACTTTTCCAACATGTATCTTCCTCACATATTTCAAATCACACACAGGCTCTATACACGAAGCTAATGGCAAACTTCACACCGTAGAGAGATACCTCCCCATCCTGCCAAGACTCAAAATGAGAAGTGATAAAGCACCAGCCATGTGGGAAATCTTAAAGTTATGTAGTGTTGATTTCCTTAGCATATATCACATTTTCTATAGCCTCATTGTTAGATTCAGCATTTAGATATAAATTATGTGTAACAATAAAAATGACATAACTGCTGTTTTGTGTGGGTTAGAGGTATGTTTGCGCATAAAATGAGACTGAGACGAGCTGTGTGTGGAGTTGTGAAGGCAAAAGCATGAAAAGCAGCAGTGTGTGGAGTTGTGAAGGTAAAAGCATGAAAAGCAGCACATCTATGTGCAAAATAAAGCCTGAAAATGACTTTTTATGACACCACATAAAGTTGTATTAAAAATGAATTTTGGCAAATATTAGAAAATTTTGCTTTTTAGAGCCAAAAGCTGCAACTATTTATCCAAGTGAATGTGTGGTTCATTAATAAAAAAGCACTGGAATACTTCCCCTGAGACAGCATTCTGACACCATCTCCTAAACTCGGAATATTTGCATTTTCCATGACCTTTGATTAATCACTTCCAAGAATGAATGTTCTCTTGTACAAAATGTTCAGTCTTTGAATTGTATTTCGAGTAATTTTTAAACACTGCTCTTTACATTGTTTCATGCATCTTGTAGTGTATTGGTTACTATCACGTTACACAGCTACTCTGAAGTCATAAAAAGTATGAAATATGTCATAGGACAGAATTTCAATATGGTCTTAGTAAAATAAACCTGTCCAAATGTGCCATACTGATTGAGAACAAAAGAAAAACTTAACCATGCTAAAGACCTGGACAGGTGGTCATTTCACAGCTGTATACATATCTGCTTAAGTTTAATACATTGTGAATTGGCCTGAAGACTTTGATCCCATGCAGCCTGCAGAGAAAGGTTCATTAAATATTACTGAAACTGAAACCTTTGGCATCTAAAGATTTTTTTAAGGCAATTTTAAAGCTATGTCTGACTTACCAAGCATCCATCTATTGGAGAAGGAACTATCTAGGTAATGCTCAGCTTACTTGGTAAAATACTGTAAGCTTCTCAGCTTCCATGGAAATTTGTCTTGGCTTGCTTTCATGGTTTGTATTTTCCCTGAGAAGGACTGTATATGAAATGACACTTGAGATTGCTCTGTTAAGTCTCTCACTCACACCCACTTCCAGAAAAAAAAGCTTATCCTACAATTGAAAAGGTGTCACAGAAATAGTCTAAATGTAATCTAAAATAATAAGCAAAACTCTTGGATGCAAGAGCATTCTACAATGCATCTCCACTGTCTTCATTAATCTGCACATGGTTCCAGTTTGTTTTCTAAATTCACCTGCCACAGCAATGCAAAACTACAACGCTCTAGGTACCGTCCCTTTCCATCTCCAGGTGACATTCAACTACTGCCCAGATCAAGAAGCTGAAGAGATGGAGCGATGCCACAGATCCCAATAACTTGGACCCAACTGTGCTACCATAAAGACACCGCTGAAAGAATGGGCTGGCTTAAAGCTACTTGTTTGGACTGCCACTGGAAAATTCATCCTTCCAAAAAAGGAAGGAGAGGTAAAGTGTCCCCAGTGGACAGGGAAGAGAATTCTGCCACTCTCCCTCACTGGGCTAATCCATGGCACAGAGTGAATGCTGTTTCCTTCTTGCTGCTGTTACTTTTCAGACTGCAGTTGCCAAATGTACCTTAAGCACTTGAAATGATCAAATTTGAACAACAGGAAACTACAAAATATTTTACTTCCTTATCCCAAAACTATAACAAGTGAAAGACTTAAAAGAAAAATAATTTAGTGATTTTACATATGTATGTATTGCACATGGAAATTAACATATATATTACGTAATCTATCTCCATCAACATTCAACATATACCTCAAAAACACCCCAAGAACAAAGTATATCTTTTTTAGGAGGTCTGACTATTTTTTTTCCACTCTGCAGTGATGCAGGAATAAATCGATCAATGCCATTGCTGAGTATCACAAAGTACTGGGTGTACTTGCCTGATTCAGTGTTCAGTCAAGTAAGTAGAAATCAAAGAATGTTGTTAAGATGTTAATCAGACCTTTAGCCTTCACGTTCAATACCACAACTTTGTTCTGTAAATTCCTGGAAAACCTTTTTGTTTTAGAGAAAAAACCTAAAGCTTTCATGCTGGTTAAGGATTACAAGATTTTTGAAAATGTATTCAATTATATATCCATAATATATTGTAAGAAACATGTCTGGCTTGTGGAACTGGAAAAGCTTCTGCAGCTTGTAAAATTCAGTTTCCTTCATCTTTAAATAGTTAGCAGGGGGCCCTTCAGTAGAAGACACTACTATTTCTAGGGCAAAAGAAGAAAATGAAAGGGGAGCATTGTACGTAGTCACTTCTAAAGGGGTAAAAAACAAATGTTGCTGGAGTATTCTAATGAGCTACAAGGAAAAGTGTACTTTTGTTTACACCTCAATAAATATAGAAACATTTTTGTAACAAGCTTTATTATTTCAACAGACTCATGTTGTGCATTTTTTGCTAAAACCTTTGTCATGAGAAGGAGGTATCAGAATTATCATTCTTGGTATTTCTGACCTTTTCAGTATTCAGTTATGTTTAGATTCACTGTCAGTTCTACCTCATCTTCACAGGTTACTAAGGCTGTAACCAAAGAAAAATGTAAATTGTCAGCAAGTCGAATTATATAACATTAATAAGGTCAAGGCAGTACAGTTTATCATCTTCCACAGAATACACGAAACATTAACACTGTGTTACTTCATTCGCATGACAATAATTGTAAAGAGACCTTCCGGTGCAACTTATTCTCATTACAACTTTAAAATTATATTGTGATTTGTAATCCTGTAGTCTTCTTCAAATTTGTCTCTCTCTAAATATCTTGATTATTTCAAAGTGCATTGAGCTGCACACGAAATATTCTGATAAAATGCCTTATTTGTACTTCAGAGTTTTATTGAAACTAATGGAAAGTGCAGAAAAGTATGTTAGCAGGAAGACTACAAGACAGTATGCATTTCACATGCAAATGCATGAAAACGGTGCATGAACTCCATGGTTGAGCCAGAGACTGAGCTAGAGGCCTCCTTGCACCCTACTTAATTTGAATAATTCTCTGTTTATATCATTCTGAAGATCAAAATACAATGTCTGACAAAGCCTACTTCAGGTACAGTGTATTGTACAGGCAGAGAATGTTAAATAGTCAATAAAAACTGCTCCTGGAGATGCAAGAATAGGTACACAGGAATCCTTTAACTCACTTAAGACAATAAAATTGTTCTATAGTCAAATTCTATCCAGCTGAGGACGCTATTACAAGTACCCTTGCAACGCAGACTCTATTCGCCACCTGGACAGTGATCGACCATTCTGTTCAAGAAATTCAATTCCCCACAGGACAATTACTCTATGAAAAATAGTACTCTCTCTATAAATATATGTATAAAGTAAAAGTATTTTTTTTAACTAACACGTGGTCCATCTGTATCTATGCAACAAAGTTTTCATACAGTGAGGAAAGGAGGATGATTTCCTAAATGTAGATAAAAATCCGATGTCAGCAAAGAGAAAAATGGTAAGAGATAGTAAACCAAAAAGAAATAAGCAGCAGAATCATCTTCCAACATATAGAGAAGAAAGCAAAACCTCTAATTAAAAGGAAAGAAAACTGTAGAAAATCAGCTTCAATAACTGTCTGCAATTAACAGATCATTCTGTGATAATCAAACAGTAGCATACATGCTATTTTTGTCTTTCAGTCTCACTGCACACTGGCTATGAAAAAAATCACAAATTTACACCACATTTTAAGTCTAATTTTGAATTCAAACACTGCAAATATTAATCTCAGTTTCTAAATTAAAATTTCTACGATCACAAGTCTCTCATTTCTCTAGAATTTATCAAGGTACCACAAAAATGCTAGGTTCATAATGTTACTAGTTCATCCACTGGTAGTACAGAAATTCTCATTAGATTAACTTTGGTATTCTTACAAGACTCGTTTTTTTAATATGAATTTCAGGTATTGACAGGTTTGGGGTAATGGCAGACTGACCACAGAGACACTGCCTCTTTCATTACCATAAGGAAATGAACACAACCATCAAATATTTATTTTATCTGGCTCCTCATACAATAAATACATGAACAATTTAAAAATGTGTTAAATGCCCTACAACAAAATAATAAATGACCTCATTCATAATATTAGACAAGCAGGAGAATCACACTCAATGTTGTGAGCAGCCCTGTGGCAAGACTTCTCATTGAAAGCTTTCAGCATTTCTGTGACAGGAGACAAAGTTTTCTCTCCCATTCCACATTGTAACATAAACTGCCCAGCCCAAACTGTACATTTCTCATAAGTTAACATATTCTTCCAAAAGCCACTTGGCTCCAGGTTTACCTAGCCTGACCTTTTAGACAGCAAGGGATGGATTTTCAGCTCAGTGCTAGGAAATTACATCCCACTAGCACCAACAGAAGTCGCACACCACACTCCCCATGCAATAGGGTGAGCATTAACCTTAATTTGCTCAGAAAATATTCATAAAAGCTTCTAAATTATACATTACAAACGGAAGACTTTCCCCTGAACAATAAAAATAAACTTGCTTTTTATTCAGAGCACCAGTGTTTAGCAGATATGGCAAAGCTGACTTGAAAGTAATTATACTTGAAAGCCATTTATTTCCTATACACTGAAATAAGTAGACAATGCTTAAGTGTTGGTATAGCTTCAATTTATGACAAGATGGAGCAATTAAGACAATATCAATAGGAAAGGGAAAAGATCAAGGGAAGAACAGAAAGTTGCATGATATTCAAGAGAGCAGAATGGGCTTTCCATCTTGAGAGAACTGCTACTTCAGAGTTTTAGCTGAACCTAACACAGAAAACATGTTTCTCATTTTTAGTAAAAATACAGTAATTCTTTTCTTTATTTATTCAGACCAACAGAAATGGTTTTATGTTGCCATGCCTCCATGCATTTCTTGAAAACATCTTTGGTTTATTAGTTCATTCTAACTTGCCAGGTTTATCAAGTTCTGCTGTGGGTTCAGGCAGGCTGTGCAATTCAGAGGTTTCAGTTAAACGGGAACCGAGTAACACCATACTCCTAGGAGCTTTCACGTGTCTCCTCTTCACAGCGACTAGCTCCTGAGCAGGCATGATCTGCTTGGCCTTGGAGTGACATTGCTTTAGGGAACATTATCCAGTGCTAGCATGAATCCCCATCTTCAAAGATTGAAGCAGGAACAGTCAGAAGAGTAAAATTACTAGCAAGTAATAGTCTCTCACCTGCACGACAGAGTAAAATCCCAGTCACTGGACCTCAGATGTCATCACCGTGGCTTTCAGTTGCACAGAACAATAATTTTGGATTAAGTTCTTTATAGAATTAGAATGACACAGCCTATAGCTATTCTGCTTCATGTGCCCTTCCTTTTCAGATCACAAACAGACAATCTTTTCCAGCTTCTCTACCATCTGTACTTACTCTTGGAAAATATCTGGTTATCAGCCTTGCCACTTGTTGTCAGGTGACTACTGGAAGACCAGACTCACAGCTACACACATTGCCCTCACAGTGAAATTCTCTTACTGAGGCTACCCGAAAGACTCCCAGCTTTTTCGCTTAGCCTCCTACTCTATCTCAAAACTACACTCCTCCCACGCGGTTGACTGTAGTACTCCTCTGTAAGATGCATCAGTAAAATTATCTTACAATTCTTTTTAAGCCAGGTCACTAACATAATTTATTAAGTTACAAACTTTGAACTAGTTGAATCAACCCATACAAGGACTGGAAAAACAAGCAACAGAAAGCCAGAACTCTGTAAAGCAGTTCTGCTCCTGAAATAGGCAATATACCAAGGCCGTACATGTAAACAATCAACATAAAATATGTACCAAGCACTGTCCCTTTCCTGTCTTGGTGCACAGGAGGTTTCTACCTGAAAAAGCGCGCAGACTGCAGTTTCCAGCAACACCTTCTCAAAAAGTCAATGTCACCTTTTGGCAGCCCTGCAGGAATCCAGATCACATTAAGCATGAGAACTTAAAACAGGGGCAAGAGGGGGAAAAAAAATGGTCTTGTGGTAAAATAAAACTACAATAGTTAATAGTGCAATTTCCTGTTTACAATAAAGATGTCACACTTTTTTCAAAGAATTCTTTTAGAGTGAATCTAAATGGGTTGCATTATGGTACAATGGGAAACAGAAATAACACAAAGCCCTGCTGATTCAAAGATAAATGAAACATCCAAATGGTAGCAATGGTAGCAAATTTTGAAGGTTACACTGACAAATTATCTTAGAATTAAAAGATTAATTTTCTGGTTTTATCCACCTCTATGATAAAATATATATATACCCACACTCAAAAGAGACTTACATCTGAAAAATAAAATGCTTTTAAACAGACATGGAGAAGCACACTGCAAAATAAAATATTATATAATATGTAACTATCCTAATACCAAATCAAAAACAAATTCATGCTTTTCCATCCAACTCTTCTCCTCAAGAAGCAACTGAGTAGGAAGGGGCAATGTGAGGAGTATAAAAATAAAATACTGCAGTTTTTTTTTTAAAAAATAATAGTCTAAAAATAAAATGAGCCCCTTGGTAAAATTTTTAAGAATGTAGAAAAAAGGTATTACAACTCGATGAGTATTTTCAATTATTTTCTTTTGACCATAAGCAAACTAAACTGACTTATTTCAGCTTGTTTATATCTTTTTCAAAGTTGAAAGAGAATTCTTAAAGCCTTTGTTATTGATGTCACACAATCTCTATAATATGCCATGTGCAGATGACCATTAGAAATAAAGGAAATCAATCCAATTTTGAAATATGCATTAGGGTATAAAATTATTACTACTATATCATATATTAGGATTTAAAAAAAAATCCAAGTTCTAGTAGTTATTTAAAAAATAAAATAGACGTTTATAGGTAAAATCCTCACAAAAAGAAAGCAGAAGTACCAACTATGTCCTATTTCTACATGAATATTCAGTAAAACTAAAGCTTATGCCATTCCCTGCTACTGCAGTAATTAAGTATTCAGACCAGTAAACAGCTCAGTTGGAATGATTTTATGACAAATGACCAACAGCGTATCAACCATAAAAGCCAGCCCTCCAAAAATCCCTCAAGCCCAGGAAGCTCAATCAATGTGAAATAGACGGCAACTTCAGTGATGGCAACATTCACTCACTCTCAACTCTGCATAAATCTGATGACAGGCAGTTTTCCTCCATTAACTTCTACACAAACAAAGAGGAGGAAGGTGGGTTTTAGAAGACTAATAGACAAGAAGACAGAGCATTAAAAAAAAAAAAAAGCCAATATGGAAACCAAGTCTGCTAGTTCAATAGCTATTAGATTAATTGGCAGAAGGGGAAAAAAAGCCAAATAGATGAGTAAGGACTAAAATCAATGCATACAGACACCACCTTACATATAGAACGCACACTAATTTAAAGTACCTTCATTTTCTGAAATTTCATTATTACAAGAGGTGCTAGAATGTGTATGTGCTGAAATGCAGAATGTGAGGATCACAGATTTAGTACTAGAACAACACTTTAAGGTGAAGATAAACGTTTTGAATTCCCTTGATTCACCTGATTAGAAGAAGCATTGTTGTAACCAAGTGCACTGCAGGATGCAAATCATCATCAATACAGAACTGTGTATATCTAGAACTCTCTCCTATGCATTCAGAGGTACTACATGCTAATATACATTACACATAAATAGGTTCCCACCAAGATGCTGAGACAGAGGAGAGGGAGGGGAGGAAGAAAAAAAAAAAAAAGGCAATAGATGAAGGGGAGAAAACAAAGTGATGGTTGCTCTGTACATGGAATATTAAATATTAAGGTGGCATATTTTAAAAATAATAAACCTCAGCAGTCTTCAGTATTGAACTCCTATTTTTGACCAACTCTCAGGTATATTTTCTCTGCGTTTTCATATGAAACTAGCATATTAATTAGAATGAGATCATCCAGTTTCATCCCATAATGCCAATGTTATCTGAGGACTGGACAGCATCCAAATTTCATTTCAATATATCACTTCAGTATTATAAATGATAAATCAATATTTCTAATACTTTTTCCATTCTGATATATTACAGTGGAAATAAGCCAGCATAGCCTGCAAGAAATATGCAGATTAAAAAGGTCATACACTTTGAGCATAATGAAATGCAATTATTATTTTTTGTTAAATGAAACTTGGAGGCAACTGGTCACTGAAACCAGGGGAAATTCAAAAGGAATTCTAAAAATTAACATAATTTTGAAGTTAAAACAAGAAGTAACAGGTCAACGAGTCTACTCTATTGAAAAAAATGTTCATTAGCTTTGAGCAAGGTAAGAGAAGTGGAATGAACTCCTAGGAATTCAAAAGGCATTACTAAAATGTATATGCTTAACTACAGCTTATCATTGCCATCTTCAACAAAACATCATACGTGCACTAGCTCAACAGTGGCACTTGCATGGCACTAACATGGCAATAAACACAGGCATTATTTAACTGTAGGGAATAATTAATGTATTTCCCTCACCTCCTAGCATAAATACATTTAGCTCATTTAAAGTTCTTGGATGCTGTCCTGAAGAGGGATTGAAGGACGAGAATATTCTGCCTTACTTAAGAAGTCAAATAAAGACATTTGAGTGCTGTAACACGCATTTGTGTGTATTTCAGACATGATATCACTAAGTATATAATAAAAAAATTAAAACAATTGAAAAAATAGTATTTAATATTAGAATAAAAATTAATAAAATTCAAGTTCTGTGTTATCTCACACAAGACATAACAGCAGCTTCAAAACACTCCACCAAGAATTGTAGTTCTCAGTATTTATTAAAAAATAAATGCAATTCAAAACAGTTCTTATGATTGATTTATATTCATTTTTAAACTTCAAAAAAATCAATTCAAATCTCATTTAACATAATGTAAAAATAGCCAATTCAATTAAAATCAGTGCTGTAAATCTTGCGTAAGATAAGAACTAATTCCCATTGATTTCACTGAAGTTCTCTAACATATTCAATCAGTAAGCAAAATCAAATGTATGTATCTTGAGTCAGCTTAAGAAACAATGTGAATCCCACAGGAAAGTTCAGTCCTGAGATATCAAAATCTTAATAGTTTGAACAGGAGTTAAAGACTTTCCTCCCCCCCCAACATAAGCACCTGGCTTGCATACATAAAAAGACCAAAGGCTGGTTACAAATCAGTTCTTTTCAGAGCAGACATGACATCTAGGGAAATTGGACTAGATGATCTTTTGAGGTCTCTTCCAATCTCTAATATTCTGTGCTTCTGTGGAATTATCTCAGTTTCTAACAGATATTTAGACTCTGTAGAACAGAAACAAGAAATATTTTTTTTAATTAAAAATTGTGAACTCCATTTGCTACAATTCTGAAGAAATGAATAGATAACATCAAGCCAAAATGAAGTCTAAACTACCAGTGTCATCTTGAGTGAAAATCTCCGACTGAGAATAGTCTTCATGAACTGCACAGAGTGGAGACAGGCCTGATCAACATAGAACTTAAAATGTTCCCTGACTTTGTGCCTTGGATTTGAAAAGATGTGGGGTTTTTTTAATCTCTGTGGGGGGCTTTTTTTTTTTTTTTTTTTAAAGTACATTGTAATTCCCATGAAGAATAAAAATAATACAGCTGCTTTATGGCTTTCCTTAGGTAACAAATTTTAATTTTATTACAGTCTATTGTTATGAAAATTTAGACTTATTTAAAGCAATGTGTATTTAATGTAATTTCCATTTTTGGTATAACTCCCCAGTTATGAAACACTGCTGCAAAGGTGTAGGCAGATCCAAGACTAGATCTACTGGCTAGTAGCAACTCAGACAGTATACAGAGAGAGAAAAGAGAGACTGAGAGACAGAGAATGTGGCAAGGGTAACAACACAAGAGGCCCAAGGCAATTGTTAGTCCCTTTACACAACAGCAGCAGCCAAGATCCCACGGGCAGCTCCAAGAGGGTGTTTGATGCAGCAGGAACTAGTCGCACTGATGAGTAAACTGCAAAACAGCATTTTTTTTCTTGCCAAGACTGAAACGGATGGAATTTTCTTCTTCATTTCAAGTACACGCTCTCTTTATTCCAGAGTAGGCCTGTTGGCAGAACTGTACATGCATCTGCATGAACCAGGCCCATGCCATCCTTTTTTGCCTTCAGGAGCATTTGTTTTTCTCTTGTTCAGCACATAAATTGCAATCATTTAGCATGCCTCAAAGTACAGGGACCAAAAAAAATTGTCCTTCTTAAAATACACCAGTGTACCAATTACCCAAGATTGTAAACTCTTCATTTCTTGGCTCTTAGTTTCATGCACATTAACAAACTGGTTGTTTAAAGAGAGACAATATTTTTACTCTGTCCTTGTATCACGTTGGGGGCAGGTGGAAGTGTGTGAGAAAGAGAGCGCTTGAGAGATGGACAGAGACACACACACACACATGCACGCACACTGCTCTTGTCTGGAAACTTTAGTACTTTCCCATGACACCCCATTGTCTTACCCAGATTCTCTGATCATCACCTTACACACACGCACGCACACTGCTCTTGTCTGGAAAGTTTAGTACTTTAAGTCTTTCCCATGACACTCCACTGTCTTACCCAGATTCTCTGATCATCACCTTACATTTTCAACTTCCAAGTAAGTACACAATAAAGGTAAAAGAGTATATGTATCCATTCTCCTGATTAACCCAGATGCTTTAAGGTACTGTCAGACTTCCTTCCCATTAAACCCTAACGCTTGCAAAGTATGGGACATTATATGAGAATATTTTTGTGATAGTTACTATGTCCATAAAGTAGGTTGTGGTGGTTTAGCTCTGTCCCAGCTGAAAACCACGACAAATGCTGGTAAGTACAACTGGAGAAACATTTGGATCTCTCAAAAATCCATACCTGGCATTCCAATCTTTCCCACCCATTGGTTTGACTAGTATAAGAATTAGATTAACTGTCTTGATTATTCAAAAAGTTTAGCTTAATGACCTGCAATTACTTTAATGGCTTTGAAATTCAGAAGGTAAGAAGGCACTATGTTTCTTTAAATGAACATTAAATATAAAATGTCTCTGACTGACTGTCATGAAAACCCAATTTTATTGCCATTTAAATTATTCAGAATCAATATTAGACATTAGCTATAGTTAGGGAGCTTATGAGAAGAGAAGCATCTAAAAGCTACCTTTTTTATACTGAATAACTGCATACTGGTTTGAAAATAACAGGCTATTTGCTATGTATCACTGTTTCAGAAAGCAGTATCTTTATTTCTCTTTAACATTAAGCTATAAAAAGGAAAAAAGGACTTAAGTTCATCTTTGGCAAGTCTGTTTAAGCTCATTTCCCCACTTTGATTACTGAATTTTCCAAGTTGTGATGAATGCCATTTGTATTCTAGTACCATCATGTATCTCCAGTCAGAGGTAGTAAAACAGCACCAGCGACTCCACATACAAAATGTATTACGGAATGTTTCAGGTCAAGTATCAGTTCAGTGTAGAAAAAAGAATTTAAAAAAAAAAAAACCTTCAAAAGATTAAATTAACAAAAAATGCATAATATTGGTATGTAACAATTCTCAATAGTTATTCAAAAATAGGTTTAGCAGTGTTGCTGCTTAAGGATACAAGGTTTCTAGAGTAAAGAAAATGCAGAGGGAATGGCAAAGCTATAAATTCCATAACATGTATAAACCAACTTCATGTATTTTTCTTGCCACTTCAGGACAGTTAAAACACAAGGTGGCATACACAGATATGAGATCTCTCACTCTGGATTTCAGGTAGCAGCAAGCACCGTCCTTACGTTTTCCGCCTATAGTACAACAGAACACAGTACTATGTGCTTCTGTATCAAGGGATCCTCAGGTTATAATTATATTCCAGACCACCTTGAAACACGTTCTGTCTCCAAGGAGTACCCAGTCGGTTGTTAGTCATCCATGTTGGTGGTCATTTGAGCAAGAGATAGCAACACACAGTCCTTACTTGACACATCTGACTACCTTTCTCTTTGCATGCAACACTGTGATCAAGCAACGGCTTTCGAAACTGTTGGTGTCCCTTGTTATTTACCTTGGTAACACTCAGCACACACTCAGTGTTTGTGGACAGCAAAAGAAAAAACTGTATTCATCAAACAGTTTCTCCTTCTGCATTGGGTAAATGTTTAATAAATTAGAAAATACAAGCACAGAGTAATCAAGAGCTCTTTGCTAGTCATGTGAATAGGACTGTTCAAAGGAATATGCTTAGCTACTGAATTGAAGCACCTCCCAAGACAACTTAAGCTTAATAACTATGTTGTGAGATACCTATAAATAGCTAAAAATCATACGTAAGACTCTGGAGTTTTTCCTTCTCTTTTGAGGAAACACACAAAAAAATTACCTTTTAAATTATATATTAGGTATAAAATAAATATTTTGTATCAATATAATATATAGTATATTATTATATAACATTACTTTTTCCTAAATTAAAGGCAAATAAAAGCCATCAAGTGCTTGGGATCACAGGAAGAACTAATTTGTGATTATGTTCCTCAGCCTTAAAAAAAGGAGGGTGGGAGAGGAGGGGTATGAAAGTCGCTGAAGTCTCACCTTGTGAGACTTCATGTTAAAATATCTACAAGCAATCTATTTTTAATAGCTGTAAAGCATAAGCAATTTCCATCAACTCCCATCACCAACCATCGTTGACTCACACTCTGGAAATCAAGTAACTTACATTTACATATGCAACTTTAGACACCCGATTTTGATAACTTTGGTCAGAGTTTCAGCTCTACACAGAGCTATTGTATTCAATATTGCTGGCACTTATTCAAAATCTATATTGCATTTATTAATTCAAGTCTCTTAGTTACAAAGTTTCTCCCACATTCTTCCAGCCCACTCCTATTCTAAATTTCTAGCCTAGAACTTATTTCAGAGACATTTCCATATGAAATAATTTTTTCCCATCTAACCCTCTAACTCAAGAAATGGCATTAAGAGATACAGTTGTGATATTTTTTTCACAAACCAATTGTTATAGTGCATAATAATGATAGTAGTAGTAAAAATAATAAATAACAGCTCTAGAATGCAAACAGCACTTTACAAATTTTGCAACAGCAGTTTGTCCTGGAGAAGAAATATGGTTACTGTTTGTGGTGCACCATGGATCATGAACCAGCAAGTGCACACATTTTAAATAAAGAAGTTACAAGGCTTTAAAGAAAAAAAGTTGGTTTGGGAAACATTTCAACAGACTCATCCACCAAATAAACAGCAAGAATTTCAGTGGGACACTTTATGTGTGAGATGTAGAGCTGTTTTGTGTCCCCAGGATATGCTAAACAACTTCCCAACAACGGCACAAACCACTCCCTGTGATAGCACTGAATGGAACATTTCAATTGCTAAGGTCTAACAGAACATGGTAGCCAAGGCTCTACAAAGCTCCTCGCTAATTTCTGAGTCATGCCGACCTAAAATAATATTAGTAGCAACAGCATTAGTAATAACAACACCACCACACCTTAACAGACCTTATTAAAAATATCCCATCTGAGCAGCATCAAGGGAAAAAGTACTATTTCCACCCCCTCTGGGGTGAACTTTTGGACCAACTATGATTATTACCATTCTTAAGTTTTGTGAGATTTTTTACTACAAGCTTCTTGAGAATTACAGAAATTTTAAACAGTGAAAACTTTCAAGCAGGTTATGTGGAATCATGAGGCCACGTTGTACCTGAAGTTTCATGCTAATAACTCTGCCCAACAGCAAAAATAAAACTCCAAAGAATCAACTGACTGTAAAAGCTTACTGTCCTCCTACAATGAGTGTCACATGCACTAGATTTGTATTTCTTTCTTCTCCTTCTGCCAGCCAATAATCACTTCCATTTTACCTTCAAGCCAAGCAAGAGTAATAACTTGGAATAATAAAAATTGTCCAAAAATTTTACGTGCATTCATACAAATTATTTTTTTTGCCCCCTATTCACTTCAATTTCACTGTAATACACTGAGAATTGTAAAATACAATTTAGGAGCATGTATTTAAAATCAGCTTGATTCCTCTGTATACACATGGATATGAATATTGGAGTTTGAAGTGAGAGGAAAACATGATGAAATAAGCACAGAGGGAAAAGTCTGCTCCTTTTCATCAGTGCTCTTTGAAAAAAAGAGTGTTTTCAACCAAACAGATAAAAGAATGGAATATATTACATATGAAATTATAATAGTTAAAATGCCATTACAAGATTATTTGGAATATACTGAAGACAGAAGATACAAATGACTGATTTTGAAAGTTCTGATAATTTTCAGTTTTAAAAAAAAGACTGTTAGGAAAAGATAGTTTAAAACAGTGAAACCAATAAGATGGGGTAAAGACGTTGGTTACTTACTATAAAAAGATATTTTCAAGAACAGTCTTTCATGGTGATGAGAATGTCGGACTTGCTTCCAACAACAATAAAAAGAAATTTACTGCCCCCTCCTGGCCTGGTAAAACAAAGTTATGGTTTCTCTAAAGTCATCCGCAGACTTGCACAGATAATGTTATGAGTTAATAAAGAGACACCGTCCATATATGAAGTTGGTAGAACAACTGATGACTATGGATGACTGCTGGAAGTTAAAAGCCACCAGATTCAACACAGGAGACTAAGAACTTCATTGGATTATTTCCTTAAGATCGTCCTGAACTGTACCTGTTATATAGCAAAAGGGTGTAATAGTTTTGTAAACACCAGAAAAATACAATGGGATGCTGTAACGGAAAACAAAAATGTACACACAGTCTTCGAAAGCATCACATTTACCTTCATCAGAAGAGAGATGCAGTATCTGAATTGCCAAAAGGAAAACTTTCTGTCCTGAAGGGCAGAAGGATTGATTCATTGATTGACTGAATGAAGTTCTTTGGGGGTTTTTTTGTCTATAGGTTTGGGCTGTTTGATTTGGGGGTTTTCTGGGGTGGTTTTTTGGGGTTTTTTTTAGTGTTTTTATCAATTTGGGTTGTTTTTTTTGTTTTGAGGGGTGGGGGTGTCCCAATTCTGTTTTTGCCTATGATCCTATTTTTTCAAGATTTTAAGTAAATACAGATTACTCACAAAAATAAAAAATGACAACTGATCATGCCAACAGAAATGATATATTACTTAATTTTAAAAACTAATAAATATAGCTCATGCAAAATTTAACTTGTAATAAAAAAACAAAACAATCATCAAAACATTAGTAAGAAAATAGGTTACAAGAGCTTTGGAAAATACTAATAAAAAGATTTTATACTTAAAAAGTAAACAATATTACTATATTTACAAAGTACTTTTAGACTACAATTGCATAAAAATCAATATTTGTTGGCACAAATTAGAGTAAGGATGGAAAAGGCTTTGTGAAGTGTTAATAATAAAAGAGAAGTCATTCAGAAGAGCAATGTATATGAATGTCAAAATACATGTGGTGAAGGGACCTGAAAGCCAAATGCAGCAAAGAATCTTTCTAAAGCATCAGGTGCTTGAGCTAAGGCAGTCCCATGGCGGGTACAGGGGTGGCACACAGCTTCGCCTTGACCTCGTCGGTGTTATGGGTGCATTTCCACCAGAATCAAACATGCTGCAAAAACTTCACAAATTATTTGGCACAAACATCCTTTCTGTCAGTATCAAATCTGCCCATTTTCTGCAGTCTGTTTGATATTTATTGCCACTCATTCATAGGCAATGCAAAGAAATTCTGCTTCCTTCTTCAGTTTGAGATCCTTTATGCCCTTCCTGGAGCATCACAAAGCGATACAATTCATTATTGTGTTCAAAATCCTATTCTGTTCACAGCGTCCTTTGGGACTAGTGCTACAGTTGTAGAAGCAGTATCTACTCACCTGCACAAGGGTTTGCCTTTTGGGATGAACATTTAACTCTATGCTAGCAGATGAAGTTCTGAAGCACTTGCCCTATATATAACCTGTATCTGTGCTTTTTCAAAACCCCTCTGAAATGATAGATTATTTTAAGTCTTAAGAACCTGCAGTACCAGATCATCAAGCTAACAGTTACTTCTCACACTCTGCTATGCAATCAACAGATTCCTATCTATTCTATCCTAAGCAAAGCTACTTCTTCCTTTACAAATCAAGTACAAAAAGTTCATCATCTCTTTCCAAGAGAAAAAACTAGGCTGTTCATCACAGTTTGGAAAGAATCAAACCTGTGTGCTCAAGCCTCACATAGATGCTAGGACGCTTTGAGGTTCCTTGCTGATGAATATGGTAAATCAAAACACCAATCTGGACACACAACAACACACAACTGAAACCCTGGCCAAATAATTCATTCTGTCTTGATGACTATGGTCTTTAATTTAGATTGCTCATAAAACTCATGTCACTGTAGGCTACCTAAACAGAGTACAAAAATAACAAACATTTAAAAAATCTGAGAAAAAGACATAAAAACATTTATAAGCCTTTAAAGTTATCACCAAAGAAACTGCTTTGGGCTTCAAAAGGCAAAGCACTGTACAATTATCTGCTTTGATATGATACTCACTGTATTATTAACTTTAATCAACTGTTAATATGAAATAAGGAGGTCTTCTAAGTACCTCATAGAACATTCCTTACTGATAATGGATCACAAGGTATAGATCAAAAAAATTCTACTAATTTCTCAGACTAGCATCCACACAATATATATTATTATTTCAGAGGTATCCAATTTGCTCTTTTTTGTCATAAAAAAGGATGTGCTTTGGAAGGTGTTATGCACATCTTTTTCAGCTTGAATAATACAAGCTTGAACAGAAGTCAATCTTAAAAGGGGCAGAAAGAATATTGAAAATAATACAAGCTTGAACAGAAGTCAATCTTAAAAGGGGGATTTATCACAATATAACAAAAAAAAAAAAGTGACTGATATCAGAATCTGACATCAAATTAAAAAAATCATAATTGTTGTAGATCTCAAAATAAAGAGATGGGAGAAATTAGAATACAAATGCCAGCCTTGGTAATTATTCCTCAGCCCATGCAAAAAGTACTCTTCTACGTTCGTACTTTGCCTTTTACAAAACGCATAATATTCTACTTCTCAAAACACTTCTGGAAAGTTTTTATAAGCATGAGGCATCTGCTGTCAGGTATCATGGGGAGTCAGAGAGAGAGAACAGTATTCAGGGGAGAAACGTGCACAGAGGCACTTTAAATCTCCTTTGATGCTTTCACCATCTAGATGCCTGCTTACACTTTTTATTCTACCTGTTGAAATTGTCCATAAAAAGTAAATCTGACAATTTTGGAAGCTAACTCTACTTCATTTGCAATAAATCTTACATTACAGACAGCATTAAATGGATTTGTCTACGCAGTGGCACGGTTTAGCTGTGTAACTGCTAGCTGAATATTTCTAACTGCTGTTAGAAAATCCTAACAACATTAATTCAATTTTTCTGCATAATGAAGAGAGGAAAAATGATCTGCTATTTCAAATCCAGTTTGGGATGACAGACACTGATTTGCCCTCATCAAGATGATGTTAAATGGTGTTGTAGAGTTAAAAAGTGATGAGTTTTTTCCTAAATGTGCATTTTTATTTTTAAATTTAGCCTTATGTATTTTCTAAGCACGTTTTGGAAGCAATTTGACTTATTTTCATTTTTGCTTGTTTTAACTTCAAGTATTGATTATATTCTTACCTATTATACTTTTCTATTATTTATTTGATACTATAAACTTAGTTCACACAGAGGCAGAGTAAAAACTGAAATTTAAAGACAACTGTATAGGTAATGATTAAATCGAGCTAGTGTATTGGGTATTCTCTAACTGGAAATAGAAAAATTGCTGATCAAGGTTCAGGATAATCCAGAGATCAGTTACAGAATCTCCTAGAGGTTACAATGAGGCTTTGGAAATATTACCTCATCTTTCACCTTAGGCTGAATGTACATCCTTAGCCTGCATTGGCTTTGAGGCACAGAGAGACTTAAAATGACCATTAGATTTCCAGTATTTACCAGTTACAAATTTGCTCCATCTGACAATAATAAGTTGCAGGTCACTGCACCACCAAAGGAACTGTGCACCAAGCCAATTTTCCACGCCTGTGGTACCCTAGCAAGGGTATTATTTTGTCTGTTTAATTTAAGTTTGTGTATATTAGAGGTTGTTTTTGTATTTCAAACCAGTTGCAAAGATAACACTGTTAGTAACACACTCATCAACAACTGATAAGGTATTTCTGAAAATGTGAAGCA
>NW_010310405.1:22469-26874 GCF_000700745.2 Antrostomus carolinensis
GGGACAAGACACACTTTGGAAAAGGTGGTCTGTTACACAGTACTGGTCAAAACAATCTGTCAATTTTTTAAAATAAAATGTTATAATACTATTTTTAACTAAATCACTGAAGAACTTAAGGAAAAACCCCACTTGATAAGCCAGAAAAGAAAGAGGTAAATCTTAGAGGAAACTCCTGAAGAGGACCTTGAGATGACAAGTAAAGTGGAGTTTTATATCCAAGTTTCAAATGGTGGAGAGGATTCTGTTCTAACTATGAACCTCTCCCTAGGCAACTAAAAGCTGCACTGTTGTTTATGATGATTAATTTCCTAGGCTGTTATGTTTCAAGGTAATAAATTATTTACACTGAACTTCAGTAAAGCTAAATGAGTTCAGACTTGGGAAGACATTTTGAAGGTGTGAAAATGATTGGGAGGAGGGGAACTAAAATAAAATGGCTAGACAAAGAAACCTGTCAACTTTAGAACGTCAAAACTGTAAAAGCAAATGTAAAGACTGACTGTAAAATATGTATGGCTGAAGTGAAATTTTGAGAACATATTTTTGATTCAAGGTTTTCAGGTCTGAAGCAAGAGAAATGTATGGTTGTAAAAGCATAGAAGTGTATCTGGTGATGTTACTGTATTTTACTACTCCAGAAATGGAAGAAAAGAATAAACAAGTCATTGAAACTTACAGTCAGGATCCGATGCACTCCACAGAATGCTCAAACTACATCTTACAGCAAGATTTCTGGATTTCTGGACTGAGCCAGCAGTGTGTCCTTGTGGCCAGGAAGGCCAACAGTATCCTGGGGTGCAGTAAAAAGAGCATGGCCAGCAGGTCGAGGGAGGTTCTCCTCCCCCTCTACTCTGCCCTGGTGAGGTCACATCTGGAGTGTTGTGTCCAGTTCTGGGCTCCCCAGTTCAAGAGGGACAGAGATCTTCTGGAGAGAGTCCAGCAGAGGGTCCCAAAGATGATGAGCGGCCTGAAGCATCTGCCTTACGAGGAGAGACTGAGAGAGCTGGGACTGTTCAGCCCGGAGAAGAACAGCCTGAGAGGGGATCTGATCAATGTCTATAAATATCTGAAATGTGGGGGCCAAATGGACGGGGCCGGGCTCTTCTCAGTGGTGCCCAGTGACAGGACAAGGGGCAATGGGCACAAACTGGGACACCAGAAGTTCCAGACAAACTTAAGGAAAAACTTCTTTCCTGTGAGGGTGATGGAGCCCTGGGACAGGCTGCCCAGAGAGGGTGTGGAGTCTCCATCTCTGGAGATGTTCCAAACCCACCTGGACACTTTCCTGTGCAACCTGCTGTAGGGAACCTGCTTTGGCAGGGGGGCTGGACTGGATGATCTCCTGAGGTCCCTTCCGACCCCACCATTCTGTGATTCTGTGATAATTCCTGTTTTCTACACACTAAGAAATTTCTGTCAGCAACAGTAGTAAGACCTTGTGCCATAGTGAGCCAAGAAGTATTAATCCAGAGAAGATTCTTACTCAGTGCTCTAACAGATTGAAACCTATCTGCTGATGCACTCTACCAGTAATTTTTTTAAAAAAGAAATTTGACAAATGTTTAAGTAATTAAAATAATGTCCAATTAGTGCATCTTTCTCTAATCTCCCTTTTTCCCCAGATAGATTCTTTGATGCCTTCTCCCTTTAGGTTAAAGAACTCTCCCTTAATACTACACAGAGCATTTTCAGCAAAAAGAAAATAAACAGAATATGGAATGGGTTGCCAGGGGAAGCTAACCTATTTTACTATCTGGATGGATCATGACACCTTCAGTTAATTTTAAAAAATCTTACCTATTTGTATTAAGGGATTAAAGTATTATGAACCTCCTCCAATTCGTAACTCAAACATAAAATACAGGCAAATTGTAACCAGTAAATCTATTTTTGAAGCAACAGAACCTACGCTGCAAGATTTAAAATGTGTCCATACTGACATAAAGAGCTTCCTATTTAAAATATTACAGAGACTGAGATTGCATGTCCTGGTTTGTTTACTTTGAGTCTAACAACAAAGCCACACATTAAGTATGATTTAAAGCTTACAACAAGAGACTAGGAATCAGTAGATGCAAATGCTGAGTTATCCCACTTGTACCATGAGCCTGCTGTAGATCCTGAGGCAATTCACCCAGTGTCAGATTCCTCATCTGTATGGAGGGAGCAGGTAACAAAACATACCTGTCTACCACAGTGTTACAAAGTTAAGTTCAATTCTTGGAGGGTTGCTTCAAATTTCTGCCTTACTCAGATGCTAAAAATAATTACACTGAAATTTTTAAGCCGTGTCAGTGGATTTCTACTTGTGCAATCTTTTCAAAACAAGGTCCTAAAATGTCAGTTAGTTGAACCTGTTTAGTGGCTTTCAATAAAGCACCTTTAGGATACTCTCAGTTACATTTCTATGGCACAGGCTACACTATTTTAGTAATCTGTGCTTGAGATGTATGGTGATGAGGGAATTATTGTGCACCTGGGGAGACAGTGTAATTAGAAAAGTGGCACAGTAGGGGAATAAAAATGATTTTTAAATCTTCAGAAATTAACCAGTCACTATTCCACTGATGTTTGTTTTAAGTTGCTATAGGAGCATCCAAGTGAGAAACATGAACAGAGAATCAAAGGAATTTGTGGTATTATAAATAATTAAAATTTCTGCCCTATCATTTCTCAAGGCTCATAAGAAGCAAGGGCGTGCAACCAACTGGGTCAGACAAATGAATCCATTCACACAGCTGGTAAAAGTCTGTCTGAGCATAGCTAATGTGCTGGGGTAGGAATATTTGAGCAGGTGTAATTATACTAATGATTTATTGAATGTTTGATTAATTGGAAATTAAATGAATGCACAGTGGCAGAATTGTCATAGCAAATCGTTCAGCTGTTTGGTTAAAAGGTTCTCAATC
Organism: Antrostomus carolinensis; assembly: GCF_000700745.2. Classification (NCBI taxonomy): domain Eukaryota; kingdom Metazoa; phylum Chordata; class Aves; order Caprimulgiformes; family Caprimulgidae; genus Antrostomus; species Antrostomus carolinensis. Next base: position 25,382 of record NW_010310405.1, read on the forward strand.
TCCCTTCAGTAAAGCAATTAAGAACATCCTAAATCATGGAAATGAATTATCTGTGCAGAATTATCTGATGTAATGATACTCTTAGACACAAACTAGAACGTACGAACAAACTAACAAGAAGTGAATTCATGAACATGTGAACTTAAAACACAACTACCTTAACATTGCTCATGAAAACAAAGGATTAAGTGGCCCTCCTGACTTCCTGAGAGATAATGTGGGAGAGTAAGATATACAGAATTATCTGAATAGCTAAAGTACCCCGTCTAGAAAGTAGCCTAGAAACCTCTGGAATAGGCTATTACAATTGATTAATTAATTAATTGTTAACAAAGCTATATCCCAGGTAAGTCTTTGATTTCATGTTTTGAATGACTATTGTTTTAGGTTAACTTAATAAAGAAGCCCTGCCGTTGCCTTATTCAAGTTTTTCAAGCAATGGTTACAGCATCGACCAAAATAGGGCTCTGACATGTCTTTCTCATTCTGAGTTCACTGACCACAAGTCAAATCCAATTTAAAATGACTTTGAGTGCTAGAGTTGCAGGCTCAGCTTGGGATATGAAATTTAGCCGTTCCCTGGCATATTCTGACCAATCTATCATTTGGATCCAGAATTTGTCTTGCAACAGCTTTTTGATAATGTAGTTAATACAATAAAGCAAAGTCCCTTCATAACTTGGGTATTATCAAAAGACTAAGATTATATAACGCAAAGCTAGAATCAGAACATGCAAATGAGTAGTCAGACTGCAGCAGGTAATTATCAGATAATAGGTTTACTATTCTTATCATTTCAAGTATTTGGAAGGCAGATAAGAAAATCTTAGAACAGAACAGTAAGCCCACAGCTAGTTCCTGGAACATAGTATTTTTTTAGGCATTCCATAAAAAACAAATAGACTTTACTATTACTCTTGACCAGTTTAAATGAGCCTGTCAAGACACAGATCCAGAGACCACAGGCACACTGCAAAGCCAAACTAAAATCAAGGCCAGTAATTTATTTTGTGCTTCTGTGGAAGGGGTAGCTTTATATGAGTGGAACAGTGCTGTCAGCTCTGAAAAGGCACATTACCGGGGGCACTACTCTGGATGTTCCTGCTTACATTTATGCATATTTATGTGTGACAGATAACTCACAGTTACCTAAACAAGTTGTTTTCTATATAAAACTGGATTTGGGTTTTTAAAGTCTATATTTAGAAGAAACCATGTATTCATACAAAGCAAACAGCTTTGCTTAATTACTAATCACAGCCATGACTTATGAGGACCTAGCAGCTACAAAAGATTTGAAGATTTTCATGTCAAATAATGGTGACTGTTTCCCACAATGCACTAATTATGTCTTGATTAAAACCATATGATGTCTTTTGCTTAAGCACAGAGTTCTAACGATCAAAATTAAAAACAATCTGTGTTTTCTACAGTTACCCTCTAAACAGGACTCTTGTTCTATCTACTGATGTTTTTCTTATTATGAGAGGAAA
>NW_010310405.1:26895-35991 GCF_000700745.2 Antrostomus carolinensis
AAGCAAGAGGACTCAAGAGAGATCAAGTGAGCTATATCCTATTACTTGTATGCTCAATTTCAATAGCTCCTTCAGTAATACTTGAAAACACTTCATACTATAACCACAGTAAAGTGGATGCCACTTGACAGAGTCAAGTGTGGAGCAAGTCTATAACATCATACTGCTCCTCCTTTCCCACTTAGTGGCAGAATCCTCTGATCCTGATTAACAGAAAAGCTTAATTAAAATAAAATTAGCACTCTTTGCTTTCCCTGCTGTCTTCCCTGCTGTGAAAATCTACTAGTATACCAACTTGTAATTTCCAAATTGACTTATTAAAAAATGTGTTCTTTGAATTTCCATTTATCATACTTCGTTCTTCAGCCAATCTGGCTTTTTGCCACTTCAACAAAAACAGACACTACCCTTCCATCCATATAAAAGATGCCAATATAAAGACCATTGCTAAGCTCCAATTGTCTATCAAGCAGCTGAAATATTACTTATGGTTTTACATAACCATATGATCTTAAAAACACATGCATAATTGATATTAACATGCCTAAACATAAAAAACCTAAATCTGTTTGTAGACAAGTTGTGGATAGAAATTTCCAGTTCCCTCTTCACTTATTGTACACAAATTTAATAAATAGTTTTAAGTCCACAAATATCTTCCTAAATAAATAAATAAATAAATAATGTAATTCCATTCTTTAAATATATGTATACTCACTCAACTAGAGGTGATGAAATTTCTCTCATGAGCTCCTGCATGTTGAGAACATATGCCAGTGAGCCACTTGGTAAGAAGATAACTTGAGACACATCTTCCTTTGCCCTCATCAGTTTCCTGGGGGCCTCTTTATTAGAGCAAGACAGACATTGTAACTCTTACCTGCACACACCGGTCAAGACAAACATCCAGGTCCTCTTCAGAAAGGTTCAGCCTGGCAACAGGCAGAGGAGATATTCCCAGCAGATGTTCAGACTACGAAACTGAAAGTAGCACAGGATCTTCATCCTGTCTTGACCAGCCCTGTTTTGTACAAACACTGCAGAAAGTCTGTACGACAAATGTACTTACAGGAAAGCAGATGTTGTAAGAAGTGACCACTTGTTCATTGGTGGAAAAGCCTGAATTCATTATCTGCCTTGTTAAACAAGCAAATGCATGCACATATCTCTGAACTACTCAAGATTTGCAGGATAAATTTTCATTTCATCATTAGCAACATACTTCCCAATGCAAGTTCTTTCAGTTTTACAACAGAAAACAATAATGTTCATAAGCTATTAACTGTCCCATCTTGGGATGTTTTGGCTTTAATTTTCAGTTCAGTTTTTTGTTATTCTTATAACATTAACATAACCTGCATACCACTGCAACAGTGACAGCACAGACTGCATGACTGATATCATAAAAGCAAACACAAATCTCACTTTAATATGTAACATATAACACATATGTTGTTTATATAACCCAATTAATAATTAAAATGTGGTAGAGAACAAACAGTATTCATAAGTCATGCAAAACTTTTTTAATGTATGAACAGTAGATGGTAAATCTCCATGGTACAGACAGCTAAAAATATGGTGGTAGTGGTGGGGAAGATGCTATAGCAGCTTCATTGCTTTTTGTTTCAGTTTAAGACTGGTGCCTAGGAGACTTTAAGTAAATTAGGAATCAGTGATGGAATGTGGTACACAGTTCTTGAGATATTACTGCTCAAAGCATCCTGGTGCCAATTGTTGTAGTGATGAGGGCCTGCTGCTTGCCACCAGGCAGAAAGGTTTCATTAACCAACCCCTAGGATTTATTCTTTACGATGTTTTTGACATTTACGCAACATTTTTCATTTTTCATTACCCTACGGAAAAGCAAGGGGGGAAAAGAATAAAGGATCTCTCGTTTGCCAGACCATCATTTAAAAAGACTGAGCTGGTTTTATGGAAGTTTTTTTATGCAGTCATTTTTGATTTAGTACAGTATTATAATAAGCAAAGATCTAAATGCATTTTTAGACTTTGTAGTTTATATAGGGAATCATTAGAAAACAACACTCCCCATATTTTATATTTTATTAACAGACAAAAAAAAAATTAAAATTCTCCTATCCCCTCTTACTTCAGTCTTGGTCTTTATTTCCAGCATCTAGAAGGCTAAAATCTTTGTCGGTGTAAATATATGTATTACTACACATGTACATTAACATCAGTTGACAGTGTGATATGAAAACTGTATATAATACGTATCAAAATAAGCTTGTGTAGTTATTTTTAAGTTGTTCGCAGAAATGAATCTGTACTTTCCTATTAAGAAAAAAAATCTTTAAACTTATGAAGCTTCCCTACCGCCCCCCAACCTGATGCTTTCTAAATTGAATTAGCTGGTAAAATTACAGTTATACCATATCAACTTGGTGCTTTATAAGGGGAAAAACTGAGGATGAAAATATTCCTCTTTCTTCCATGCACTTAAGTATTTTTGCATGCTTTATCTGGAACTATGCCTGTCTTACCAATTTAGCAAACAGAGAGGATGAAAACTCACAAATATGAAAACTTTATTTAGAGTAAAACGTTAATTAGATTTTATTTTTATATGCTTTTTAACATGTATAATTCAGACTTTGTTTGCTTCAATGCACAGGAATGAAGTTTACCATTAAAACATCTGTATACTGATCATAAATACATTTCTTCTCCTCAACTAGTTCCTATAACCATCACATTCCCCCACTGAAACAGGAAATTTTGCAGAGAACATTGATGCTCAGCAATTCTGAGCTTTTTATTTCTCTTCTTTTTTTATGACACTTAAGTATTCCAGATAATTGTTTATTTGGTGACACCCAGCCCTCTGCTACCTATCATCAGAGCACAAATGATAAAAGGAGAACCCTGTCTATAATGCAGTCATATAAAAACTGAAAGTCATGAGAACGTTTCACAGAAAAGCAAAATATGGCCACAATTTAAGAGCTCAAAGCTCCTTGAAAATGTCCCTCACGTTTCTTCCTCTGCGCTCGCAACAGATGAATAGGACCTCGTGATCTGCAGGATTAGCACATACAAATAACCTACACTAATCAGTGAGCTGTTAAATACCTTTCCACACTAAGCAGCTGCATATTCCCATATAGGAAAAATAACATAATGAGGCATCCGTAATACCCCACGGTTTAAGAGAAGCGTGGTTGTACAGGAGTACATGAGCACCTTACAAGGGAAGCAAGTTACTGGAATGTACATATTGTTGTCCAGTTGCCAATATTCTTCATCACACTGCACTAGTATTTGTGCAACTACAATTTAAACCAAAACCAGGATTCTGTAATGATTGTGTCTAATACTGTAAGTGATTTCTTAACTGCCTATGTTACATTAAGGCAAATTGAGAAGAAAGGTTGTTCCTAAAATTCCCAAAATATTCTGGTATCTGCTCGAAGTTTCGACTGCTTTCAATTATCAGTAGTTTCCCTATCACACAGAATTGCCATGGAGCTGACTTATTTGGGATTAAAAATATAACAAAAAACCACCAACTAGACCAGATCGCTTTCAATGTGCCTTTATAGAATGTTAGAGGAAATTCTAATATCAGAAGACTGAAAGAGTCATTGGGTGCTTTGAATAAAACTCAAGGTAGAAGCCCATCATTGGTCCATTTTTTTTTCTGCCTTCACTTGAAGATCAGTCAGCACTGTATATATGGAACAATATGCTTAGGAAAATATTAAAAAAGGTATTCTTCATTTTAAAAATTCCACTATATTCTATAAACTACTGAAGATATTTAACTATTCCCTCATAAGAGCATCATTTATACAAAAATAGATTCCATTTTACAGCATCTTAAAATTAAAAAAAATACAATAAAAATCACTGGTATCTTTAATGTGTAAAATAAACCAGTACAGTGTCACAGTTGCTATAGAAAATATTTCCAGCACGCAGGCACCTTAAAGATGGCCAAAAAGGATCCAACATAGTTAAAAGATCTTTTCGATACTATCACTATCTACATCTAAACTCCTTCACGCTCATCCATGCAGCCCCTTCACAAAAACATTTGTTCCACATCTTTAAGAAACACTTGAAATCGATCAACAATGCAAATAGAAAGGAACTAAATATACAAATAGCGTCACTGTTCAAGGGCAGGCACTGAAGAAAGCCTAACCTGAAGTCCTTACCAAGGACCAGAACAGGTGACAAAACAAGATCATTTATTCCCACGGAAATCAGCAGAAATATTAAACTTTCAGAACTACTGGTCACTAGACAACAATCCTCTTGCACTGGATATTAATTTTCTAGCCAACCAACTGATTACCTGTGAAAGCAAGGATGTGTGTCTGATCAGGGTGACCATACAGCTCCCTGCTGCCAAAAGGTATGTTCTTCCTAAAAAGAATCTGGAACATCTAATTAAGTGTCAGCATTTATTTCTTTTTGCATTTTTAAGTTTTACTTTAGTAGATCTGCCTTTAAAAAGCTTTTAATATCAAAATTTAAAAGAAAAAGAAAAAAGTAAAGAAAAGAGACAAATTAAATACTGCTTTGTCAGAAAACTTACAAATTACTTGAAAAGCTGGTAGATTAACCATTTTAGTAAGACTGACCTATTACAGGATTATGATGAAGACAACTAATATAACCTGTATAATCTACATGAACTCAAAGAGATTCTAATCGCCTAAAAGAAACTGGTAGAGATAAGAAGTATTTATTTCCTGCCCCTCCCATCTCCCAGATGAACCCATGTTTGAAGAAGAGCATTACTGGTTTGTTATTTACTGCAACACAAAATCTCACCAATATTTAGTAAGCTTACAAGGAAGAGTAACTAGCCTCACATTATCATCACAAACAGAAAGCAGTAAACTTTACTGAGCAATTACAGAAGGTTTTGATTGAATACAGAGAAGTGGCTAAGCTAGTGAATTTCACACATCTCACATGACCTATATAATAATATTGTCTTCTGCAAATAAAAACCACAATCACATGGATTATTCTAAAATAGCTTTGTATGTGCCTAAAAAATTAAAGACAGTTCAAAATAACCAACTCCATGTCACTGTATGACTGGCTGTTTCTACAATAACCAAAATTGTTCTGTGACTTAATAAACAGTTCTACATGTCCTGAGGCTTTACATCAACTTTACTTTTAAAAGAAGTTATATAAGAAAAGGAACAAGACAAGTCATACAGGAAAATCCACAAAGCAAAATACAAGTAAATATTAGCCTGAAATTTTGGCTTTATAGACTTCCCTGAAAATAAAAAAAATCCTCAAAATCTCTGTACAAATGCATTACTTCCTTTATTGACAGGTAGTACTTATCTGTCTTAATCATACAGTATCAGCATCATTTTCTGCTGATTCTTTTTCTCATAACTTTATCTATGAAAAGGCCAAGATTATGTAGAAGACAGTATTTCTGAGAGACTTTCTTTCCAAAGAAACTATCAGCTACATTGCTAAATAGGCAAAGTTCTATTGCATAAATTTCTTGGCCAAATGAAGCTATCATGAAGGTTACTGTTTTTTTACAGATTTACATGATGGAAATTGGGATAAAAATAACTGCAGTAACTGTACAAAGATAACTGTGCTCTGTATCCTTACGGCAACAGCCTGCATGTAGTACTGCAATGGAATGTTTCTATAGAGCCAAGTACTTAGTACCCTTTGCTCAAATCACATTTTCTGCTAAATGCACTGTTCTCTGAAATATAATTAGCTGTCAGCAGAAACCTAATTTCAAGAAACTGTTTCCAGTGTTTAAGGGACTTCAAGAATTTGTGTTTACAATTCAGTCAAGGTAGCCACGCATGCTCATGAAGTTTTTGATTAAAATTAATCTCTCATGTAATACAACACAAGAATATTTGTTGTGTTGACAACACAGATTTGGAAAAATGAGACATCTTAGCCAAGTTGGTATGAATGTTTTGTTACTGACACTTCTCATCACAGGCTCACTCCTAAAAGGAAGACCAACCACCTGCTCACAACAAAATCAGACAAGATTAAACAGCCATTTCAAAAGAAATTAAAATATCATGTAATATTGTGGGAGGACTGTAACATCTAAAATTGATAATTTCAGTGTAGCCGGTGTAGAGGCAATCAGAATCAGAGACTTAACAAAGAATAACAGAGAGAATTCGCTACAGAACTAAGCTTTGGAAGCCAGAAGTAAACTACAATTTTTCCTAAGTAGAACAGTATAGGAATTCTTCCTCAGTCAGGTTCTCCACTCAATTAAATAACCAGGCAATTTGTTCCCTTCAGGCAATGTCCAGCCCTTGCACTGTACAATCATTTCAGCATTTTCAAACAAATTAAACTGATTTCATTACAAAAAAAAAAAAAAAAAAAAAAAAAAAAAAAAAAAAAAAAAAAAAAGAGTGGTTAGATACTTTAGGCACCTCTTTTTCACAAACTAGTACTTTGCATGAAATATTAAGTTAGAAGATAAGCCACAGTAAGTTAGAGTTATCTTTTTTCTACAAGATGAAGTCCCTGATATAACACAATCTCTGTCAGCTTGTTTATTTTTTTCAACTTCCCAACTTTCATGACAGGTAGATATTTAATACCACTGGATGACTTTTATTCACTGTGAAAGATCTTTCAGGTTAGGGCTAGTGTACTTGCTATGCTAATAGAAATGCAATTAAGGATAATTTAGTTAGAAACTATAAACCGTAACTCCACAGTGTACACCTCTACTCCTAGCTGCATGGACTCACTTCTGAGACAAATTCAAAATACAACATCTATAAAGCAAAATTTCTCGAGCAGTAAAATCATATTATATTATCACCAAATCCTTCAAATTAGTATTGTATTAGTCATATGCTCACTTTGTGAGTTGGCCACCACATCTTCTCTTTGCTCATTCTGAACAGAAATAAATAAATACAAAGGAAATTCTTATCAGGATACATAATTTCTGCCCTAATCCTCTACCTCTAATAAAATCATCTAATACAAATAATGCCTAAGTGCATCAAGAGTTTGGGGAGAAAAGGAAGAGAGAAGTGAAAGCATGAAATGAAAGCAGTGAGGTTTCTGTCACATTCATGTCACCTGGACACTAAAAGTGCTCTCACTGTAGGCTGAGTGTACAAAAACAGTGTTTAGGAAAGTTTCCAGGTGTCAGCCTGAAAGCTGAACTGTACTTTCTAATGTCTTAAACTAATTTATTCTCCTTATTGCATGGTTCTTGTGTGATAGAGAGAAAGAGCAGCTGTGACATACATGGCTTTTACAAAACCTATACACATGAAACTACAGTTCTAAATATTGTAATGCAGTTCAGTAATTGGAATGTTTAAATTATTACTATACTCAATAAACAGCAGTACAGAAAAGCAGGAAGTGAGAGAGTAGCTTGAGAGAAGCCTTTTTTTAAAAATTTCATAATTTTGTTATGCAAAATGCCTACAAAAATAGATTTAGTGGAGTAAGAGTTCACTAAATTAAAAAATAATACAGAGTCAGTAGAAAATTATTTTGGAGTTGTGCATCAGATCTAAAACAAGACAAGTAAGATAAACAGATGAGCTGCAGCAACAGTATAATAATACAGAATCCTAACCATTGCTTTTGTCAAGGATGAGCAAACCTTAAAATAATTTAGAAGTTATTATGAAATTAAGTTGGGAGGGGAATAAAAAACCCTACTAATCTATTTATAAAGAAGAAAGGTTTTACTAACTAAAGGCAGTTTTTTAGCCTACACTGCCATCTTCTGGTTATGACAGCTATATCATCATGGTATGTCTAAAATCAAGTTAAACAATTAAATCGGAAAAAAAAGAACAAGTCTAAATATTATACACATTCATATTAATAGATACTGAGGAGAGCTGCAGCATTTATGCAGAAAAGCACTGAATACAGAAATGAAAAGAATTATTCTGAAGTAAAGACAAACCACTATGAGAGCAGAACATCCAAGCCAACCCTAAGACTAAACACTCCATGTAATCTATAACCATGCCTGTCTTGTGTTGTTTTGTTTTGGGGTTTTTTGGTTGGGGGTTTTTTTTCCGTTTTTGAGTTAAAATTAGAATTTGTGAGAGAAACACATCTGGAAAACATAAGCACGTGCTAATTTGTACTCAGATCAAACCTAGATAGGGTGGACATGGACACATTATGCATTCGATGAAAAGAGAAGATAGGCACAGTTGTAGTTCAAGCATCCCAGAGCAAGGTGAACACAGTGTAAAGGCAGATTCAGCAAAGTGCACTAGCTGCAGCAAAAGAATCAATATAGGTACTGCGCAATGTATTTAAGGTAATCGTCAACGAGAGCTCTGTACGTACAGGGAAACAGAAAAGCAGAAAAACAAGTTTGCACATTTAAATGTCTCTCTACAAGTTGCAGACAAATTTTATTTTTCAAACATGTTATCTGTGCCTATATGAAATACCTTAATCCTTTATAATAAAACACATAGAGAAATTAACATGTCAAAATTGTAGACTAAAACTTCAGGCAAGAACGCATTAAATACCAAGACTGTAGTACAGCTGAGAGAGGACAAGATGGTTTAACATAAGTCTGATAGAAAGTTCTGTCACTCTAAAGTAGTGCTTAAGATGTACAAATGGTTTAAATCTTATCACGTGGTTTTAATGCCTTTAAAAGAAACCATCACATTTAGTGTGCTGAGAAGGCTTCCTTAATAGTCACCCTCAGTATATTTCAGTTGGAGGAATGACTAAATCAGGAAGTGAAATTGAAATAGGCAAGATGCAAGTTTGGAGTGGTTTTGTTGCTGTTGTTTGGGGGAATGTGCAAAACAGAAAAAAATAGGAAGGTACTTGCAGGCATTTCTCCAGGTTTCTCCAAGGCCCTTTCAGGTACTCGTTCAAAATAAAACTTTGCAATCCCAGACAAACTCCCAAGGAGAACCACTGAGCTGTAATGCAGTAATCTTCCATAGGAGCAGAAAAAGCCCTTTGATTTTGGGATATATGTTGCATTTAAGTCTTGACTTAAGCATGCCAGTCTCTGGCTCAGGTCTGACTCAGTGCTCAACGACATGAATAAACTGAACAGAAAAATAAAGTTCCTGC
>NW_010310405.1:36008-42075 GCF_000700745.2 Antrostomus carolinensis
GTAAGTTAGAACGCAAATACATGACAAATAAGATGAAGAAGTTTTGGCCTCTGTTTCCTGAGTTCCATTCCACATTGATATTTGTGTTACAGGACCAAAAGGAAAGTCCAAACAGGTCTTTATCGGCCCAGGACCCATGGTATCTGCACAGGACCCATGACAGAACTAATAAACTATGTGGCCATCAACTGTACCCAGTTCCTAGCCCCTACAATTGCAAACTATAACTAATTTTCAGTAAAATTAATCTCTGAGACAATGTTTTTGCATGACAGTACTGAATCTCAAATTATCATCAGCACAGTTAAATATGAACTGCTGAGTTTTTTAAAAATTTAAGCCCTGACCACACACAGTGCACTTCATAGATGCCTTTGATTCACCAAAGTTTCTTTCCTCAAACATTTTCACTTGGAAGATACCTTGAGTTTATAAAGTATATTATTCCTCTGGATAACAATTACTCTTGGGAAAGAAAGCTTTGTTTGCAATCAGACTCATTAATTGAAAAAGAAAGAACCCTGAGAAAAGATTTGCAATCTCATTCTCTGGTGTTATTAATGTCCCTACTATTGCTGAGGTTAATTATTTATCACACTAAGAGAATAAAAACTATAGGGAGCATCTGAACCTATTTCATAGAATCCCAGACTGGTTTGGGTTGGAAGGGACCTGAAAGCTCATCCAGTTCCAACCCCCCTGCCATCAGCAGGGACACCTTCCACTAGACCAGGATGATTTAAATGTCTTCAAAAAATTAAACCAATTCACCCAAAAGTTGAATTATATATCCCATGGTATTCTTAAAAGCAGATTATTGCTCACACTTTAAAAAAAAAAAAAAATTAAAGGAACAATTCCTACTTCACATACTTGAAAACAGTGAAATACAGCTTTATGTAGCTGAAATTTGTTCCTTAATCAGAGAGACACTTTTAAGGAGATTTTTACTTTGATACAAATAAAGCTATAATGAATAGATGGAGTGTTATTTTTTTGCATGCTATTGAACTTTAATTTTCTCATTGATTTGCTGCACTACTGTATTCTAAATGTTTGCAACTTAGCTTTTGAAATTCTTTTTACTTAGACTGTATAATAAAGATTGAAAATCTGTTACAATTTAATAAAGTGTGTCACAGTTCTTTATAGCATTTTATAGAATACAACAAATACAGAAAGGCAAAATTCTTCTATTTTACCGCTTTTCAAAACTATTCCAATACTGTCATGAGAAATTTCCTCCCAATGATGGTTAGAAATAAACTGATTAAGCATTTTGCATCTTCACAAGCAGCAAAAAGGAATCAAAGCAGAAAACAAAACCAACCCTCTTAAGCTACCTAGAATAGGTTTTACTGCTATAGAAAAAAATGCTGACAATATTGACTTGCCAAGGTCAAAACAGCCAGTGGCAAAGCCAGGAAATGTGTTTTTGACTAGTCTTTACCCACCACACCTGTCATCTGAAAGTTAAAAAGCATAGCTTCATTCAGGGTATTCCTATGAACCAAAGAAATACCAGAATCTGGGTAGCAGAAATAATACATGCGTATTTGAGGAAAACAGGACAAAGAAAATACAAGCCAGTGATATCATAACATTACATAAAACTGGTTGCAGAGGCAAAAAGTTTCAGGAGGTAGCAATAACAGTGTTGTAACTGTGATGATCTAAGGCACAGTGTTTTCCAGGAAAATAAACCATCTAATGTGTTGGTGTAACATGGTATCAGTAAGTGCAATAAGATTTTACCTCCCCTGCAAATTCTGTCTTACGACATTCACTAACCATTTAACTGTTCATTAAAAGACCAGAGTGAAGCAAAGTTGTATGAAACGAACATACCAAGCAACTTTGCTCAAACAGATGTTCCTTATTGAATTTCAGACAACTCACACATGTAAAAAACTCCTCTGTTCCTTGGTCTTCAATCTTTATCAAGTTTTGAAAGTGCAAGACAGTAACAGAGATCAGAATTTTTTTTTTAATAGCATTGCTTTTAAGTCAAAACAAAAAATTTACCGCTTGCACAGTATGCGTGTCCATTATCCACTATCCAGAAGAAAAAAAAAGAAAAAAGTAAATAAAAGAAGAAAAAGTAAATTGACTTTCTTTTGTACGTTAGTCTGCTGATGGGGTGGAAGGAAAGAGTATTTTACTTTTAGACTTTGAACACCAGCATTCTTATTTTAATACTTACACTGTATAATAATCACAAAAAATATCACAAATAACCCCCTATTTTTTAAAAAAGTTGTTAGATAACAAGTATGCCATAGTGAGACATCACTGCATACCTGTTCTTTTAATATTTCCCTGGGTACTTGTTAAAGGAAAAAAAGGGGAAAAATAAAGAAATCCATTAACAATTTTTTTTAAAAAAATCCATTAATCCCATTTAGTCCTTACATAAGAATAACCAACAATCTTTCAAAGACAACAGAAACATGAATACATATTAAAATTTCCAAACATGGATATAATGCTTAAGCATAAGTGTTCTCTTAATAACAGGCTTAATTAGAGGAAAAGACATTCTGCATCCCTGGTGAAGAAGTCAGTTCTGAAATAACTGACTTAGGAAGTTTTGATCAAACGGCCCAGTACCAGACATCCAGGCAGCAGCAAAAAGCAATCTATTGCTACAGAGAAAAGATTTATCTGGCAAGAGATCCAATACAACATAAAAAGACAAACTGGAATCAATGAGAAATTAATTGGATTACTGGATAGAAGCATATTCTTGCATGTGTTCAAGCTACTGGGAAAGTAATAGAGCCAGCAGGTATAAAAAAGGCCTTCCAAATGTCTGCTTACCCTTTCATGATGCAATCATAGCCATCCTGTTAATCAGGTTGGATTACATCCCAAATATTAATTTGGCAAACAAAACAATGGTCTGATTCGGTCTGTCCCCTTCAAATATGATGAAAATTATCTGCCACTGATAATTTTGCCAACGTGTACTCCTGGAAAGCCATCTGATCTATTTATGCTTAGATGATAGTAGAAGTCTAAACACAAATACAAATGACACAAGGCTTTCCCTATTCATTAACAGCCTGTAAACTTGGCCTCTGCTTCCCAAGGAAGTGTTGAAACACTGGCAGTGAAGGGAGATGGTTCAAAGAGTTATGGACTCCTTTCAAATATAAGTAAATACATACTATATGTATGAACAAAAGATTGCTGCCTAGAAGTAGGTGAAAGCACAGCTTTCTACTGGCCATACGGATCTTGTTCTGCTGTTGTGATTTGGTTTTGTGAACAGTTTCAGGAACTTGAGCCTTCCTGACAGATTTTCCCTAAAACAGTGTTGGTAACACACCAATATTTTGGTTATGCTGAACAGTGCTCGCAGAGCACCAAGGCCTCTGCTTTTGCTCATGATGACAGCCCCCCAGACCTCCACCCTGCAGTCAGCAGGCTCCTGGCAGGCAAGAGATGGGGAGAGGACACGGCTGGCACACCTGATCCAAATTGGCCAGAGGAATGTTCCATTTTATGATTTAGAATAGTAAAGCACTTGCATAGTTTTTCACACTAAATTCCAAATACCATTTCCAAGTTTCGTACACATTAGTTTCCATGAAGAATATACTAGACTAGGTAACCTTAACATCACAGAAGGGCCTGAAATCAGGCTGTCAGGTATAGCAATTAAATAAAAAAGCAACTGCAGCCCCCTATATAGCAACATCTTTATGTGTTTATTTTAACATGAACTCTAGTGCAAGGACTGAGAAAAAAAGTATAAGAAAACCTGCATTCCCAAAACTTTTCCATAAGAAATTCCACCTCACCAATAAGGCTCTTTAAGGATACTTCATAAACATGGAACACCTACTTCAAACACCTGTGGACTCTATAGTGGCTTTTTTTCTTACTGCAAGGAAAATGAAAAGGTGGGAACAGAACCTTAAAATGGCTAAACACAGATGGCCGTGTTTTCATCCAGAAAATAAAGGTTTTACTGCTTTGAGACATACTCTTCCTTCTAAAGTGCCTGTACTTCCAAGAATTGAGGTTTCTATATGGAAAATAAACATTTCTGAGTCCAATGTACTTCAGAAAATACATCCCAGATTTCCTACCTACACCTACAGACTCAAGGAAAAAAATATTTAATTTATTTTATGGCACCTCAACTCCTGTATTATCTCTTTTAGGAATATTTGTCATTTTCTAAAAACTTTGGCTTAACCACAGAAGTTGTACATATTTGTGAATTACAACTTGTATATTTGTATTTTTTACCTTCTGAAGAACTGAAAACGACAAGTTAGCAAGTGTTCTATTCATGTTGTTCTGGTAAGTTTAACTAGCTACTGTGCAACCTGCGTATCACTTAATATATGAAATGCTGTCTTGCAATTTTAAAGAAAGAAAATCAGAATGCATTGCCCAGAACTTGGGAATAGAAAATTAATGGAAAATATCTCCTTACCTCAGTTTATAAGAAACAGCATCTTGAAGATTACTTGTCTAATAAAATGCATATCAACAAGCCTGATGCATGACAGAAGTAAGAAGAGTATATATTTTCAAAATGTTACCATCTGGGAGCTTTATGCAAGAACAAATGCTCTTTATCAGCTGGATAAACTCTCCCGTTCTCTATGAGTGCAGAACACTAAGTGGCTTCCCACAGTGGCCTCTTTATATAAAGTTCTCTTAGGAGTTACTCTGCTGTGTATTTCTGCTCCATATCCCAGCAAACACTGACCTGCTCCATTTATTGGCATCATGGCTAGATTTCACCTAGCTTAATGAACGGATTATACTTTTTTCCAAACACAGCAAAGTACATTTTAAGCAAAAATAAATGAAGACAATAATGAGAGTTTGTAACAAAGATTTAAGCTGAATGCCCAGCACTTTAAAACTGAAGCTTATTATTTAAGTATGTAAAAGCAAAGGTAAGAGGGATTTTCTACACATCTTTTTCCCTTCCCCTTTACCTTCTCCCAAAACTGACCTCAGCATTAAAATTTTTAAAAAGTTTATCCAGTTAAAAAGTTAAACAATTATATCTAAGACTACTAACACCCTGTGAGATAGAGATTATATTTCCCTATGTCCAAAAAAAATGAAGTCCAAAATTATTAAACTAGGTAGTGACTAGGAACATGTTGCTCAGCTCAAACTGATTAAGTGAAAAGGTTTTTTAATCATTAAAGTCTATAATTTTAATTTCCCCATTCCTGAAATTCCAAACTTTATTCCATAATGAAAATTCAATATGAGAGTTAAAAGAAGTCAAAATAGTTACTTGGTTGCAGGCAAAGTTCTACTCAACTTCTATGCTGGGAAGCATCTGTCTACAAAAATAGCCCTGGCTCCTAGAAAGAAGCTGAATATAAGGTCACATTACAGCAACTTTATCACCTTGCAATGCAAAATCTCTGACTGCTTCTGTGACGAGATGACAGCACGAGATGGTGTGCATCTCCAAGTGCACAGCCACACAAGCACGTGTACAAGCTAGAAAGAAATAGCCTAAGTTGTCTTCAGCCTCTGCTAGCTGCTGCTGAAATACAGACTTTTAAAACTGCTGTTTAACATATGATTTCTAGTTAATTTGTATTAAATATGTGTATTTCTTAGCTTAAATAAAGGTGTCTCTAATGTCCAGCTATGTTTTTGGTTAATGTGCCTCTGAATTCTTACCAAATGGTAAATGCATAAAAAAGCTTTTTTTTTTTTTTTTTTTTTTTAAGACAAAAGAAGAAAACTTTAAAAGCAGAACCATTAAAAACATAGTGGCTTTGACAGCCCTTCATTAGCAGGGATCCTAGCTTCTTCTCTAGTTACCTGTCTGGACATGTAATTCAACTTCACCTATAAAAACAAATGGCCTACCTGTAGTCTCCAGAACCCAACCCGCAGGCTTGCTGTACTTCTGATGACTTCAGCGTGTGCCCTTCAAAACCTGAAGTGCTGTTCATGGAATTATTTTTGTTTGCTTTCCTGGGCCTCTCACACACAGCCTCCCCTTCCCCTGGGAGGGAGCGCACTGGGCAGAAAATGGCTGCTCAGCTGAGGGTGCGGGCGGGAGCCAGCA
>NW_010310406.1:0-45509 GCF_000700745.2 Antrostomus carolinensis
GGGTGGGGGAGGTGTTTTAAGATTTGATTGTGTTTCTCATTGTCCTCAGATTTTGATTGCTAATAAACTAGATTTGCTTTTCCCCCAAGTTGAGTCTGTTTTTGCCCATGCCAGTAATTGGTAAGTGATCTCTCTCCGTCCTTATTTCCACCCACGAGCTTTTCGTTATATTTTTCTCCCCCTGCCCAGTTGAGGAGGGGGAGTGATAGAGTGGGCTTTGGTGGGCATCTGTCCTCTAGCCAGGGTCAACCCACCACACATACTTCTCATACTGTTGTACAAAAGTAAAACCTTATGTAGAGTTGTTTTTTTTTGTTTTTTTTTTTTTTTTTAATTTTAGACATTTCAAGTTGTTTGTGTATGCTGCTGAAATAAAAGCCTGATCTTAGGTTTCTTCTAACTGATTTTTTCCCCTTCTAAAAACTGTTGAAATGACCTCTTCCAAAATAACTCATGTAAAATGCATGACATGACATAACCAATTTTTCAAATTTTGAAATGAAATAGAGTTTATGAAAACATAAATTTTGAGGAAAAATTAATCCAGAGGTCATTTGCAAGGATCTTAACAGTTCAGGTGCAGGAATGTGACTATTTTCTCCCCTCTCTTCATAATATGACAGAATTATTTACATTTTAACAGATTAAGCTTGTTACACTAGAATCTGGTCATTTTTTATAACTGGAGATTAGCAATAAATAGGGAACATTTTTTTCAGTCATCAAAACTAATGTTTCTAATTATTTAAAACTGTAAGAAAGTTATTTAAGAATAAAATTAAGATTATTCCTTCAAAAATTTAAGCATAGTATTAAAATCACCCTACCAAAACTATGTCTCTATGATATATAAGCAGAATTATGGTTGCATGTAGAGAGCAGACTATTTGTAAGAAAGATAGTTAAAGATGATGAATGCTATAAACCTATATTCCTATTTGTTTCACTTCCATAAACTTCCTAGGTGGGGAAAGTTGCTTAAGACAGAGTGATGAAAGATAGACAAGATTTATGTGTTTCTCATTATCTAATTTGTTCACCACATTGTATTTAGAACTTGATTTTTCAGAAGTATTGGACGTCAATACCACTAGCCAGAATAACAGGTGCTGTGTGTGCGTTGTTCCCCTCTCAGTGTGTGAAAGAATGAGCACAGTTGCAGAAGATGGAGATGTTTAACTTTCAGTCCTGTCTGTGCCATACTGGTTTTTATAAGATTGTACAAATCTTTTTCCATGTTTAAATTCATCCTTTATATTCATGGTGACTTCATTACTCTAAGTATTCTAGAAGACTGAAGAAACAAATGCATTTGTAATCACTGAAGCGTTTGGTAGGTGTTAAGACAAAGCACTTTGCACTAAATAACAATAAAAACTATATGTTCGTGTATATGTTCTTCTCCTTTTCTTCTCCCTCTAAAAAAAACCAGTCAGACCAGTGCTGCTCTCACAAATAACTTACAGAATATTTATAATTATTGACTATAAGTCATTTCCCCACTGATTATAAATAGGAATTAGACTTGGAGTGTTCCTGAAGATATCTCTCTACAGACACTTGAAGTTAGAATTCTTAAACTTGCATGGAATCTCACCTTTAATCCCTGCTTCTCTTATTTTGAGTATAAATTATAATTAATTGTTACTTTACTTGCTGATTGCAAAGCTTACTTGTATGCTTGCTATATATACACAGTAATCATCTTGATGCAGACACATATATTTGCATACCTATCTTTTGCAAGTATAGTTATTTATTAAATGTATTTTAAATCATCAAGTACAAAAACTATCTTCTACTACCTGTTTGCATTTATTTAACTTGCTTCTTAAATATGTACTGTTTTTCTTTCGCATGTGTGGATGCTACACCTGAAAAAGGGAGAAGATAAACTTTGAATAGTGCATATGGACACCCTTAAAACTTTTTGTTATATACTTACTACAAAGAAAATTACATAAAAGAGTTCTTTTATTTTTCATTTTGTGCTCAGAAGACCTGTTACTGATGTGTATTAGCATCAGTATTTTAAATGTTTTACATGTTTACATAAATTCTCTTACATGTTGCTTATGTCAAGTAAAAGTGCTGAAACTCCTATCAGAAAGTATTATCCACTTAAATACCTTATCATTAGTATAGTCAAATGTGAATTGCCAATAGACTGCAAAGCTTTTGAGAAATTGAAAGTGTACCTCTCAATTTCTAAAGGATGCAAAACAGTAGATATCATTACTTATTGTGAACTAGTTATGCTATACAAGCATGTAGAAATGTATCAGTTTATTTTAAAGCGTGGCTCCTTTGGTCTCTTTCAGATGATATGTGTTAGAATGTAAAATATTCAATCACTAAGACATAAAAATATTTCAGCCCTCATTACAAAAACTTTACAGATACAAGAGAAAGAGGTCTGGAGCTAATTTTTTCCCAGTGCATACAGCCCATGCTCATTTCTCATCCTAGGCTCTTTGAAAGTTCATACAAGTTTCTGATACCTCACTATACCCACATTATCTAAACACTTTTCTTTCTATAGGCTTTTCTATCATTCTAATTAGGTAGGGATTTTGTAATTGGCATGTTTTCCAGTATATAATATAGACTTTTTTTTCTCTAGAACTGTAGTTTTCAATAGCACAAAAATGGTTCCCAGACAGAATGAAAATGCCAGGAACTCTCATTTTGAATTGCATTGATTTAATTAAATAGATTATATTATGGATGTTTAAGATGCAACAACTACAGAATGAGTATTTGTTGACATTTATGTGCATTTAGAAATCCATTATAGACTCTGAACATTAACTCAAGTACCATTTCATACTTTTAATTGTTCTTTGGTAGTTCAGAAATGATTCTGTATAAAACACATAGATTACGTTTATGAGCTTCAATTAATTGAGATTTAGATAACACTAACAGAGCTCTTTCACATTACCTTACTTTTTAATATTAAAACATCTGTTAATATTTCCATGATGTACTGAAATTAGATTTATAGATGTGTTTGCCCTTCTTTTTTTGGAATAATCCCAAAATATTTTACCACATCACCTTCAGAAGCTGAAGATAGATTATGCATACTTTACGAGCTCTATCTTCCATGGCAAGTAGAAATGAAAAGACAATATTACCTTTTTGCTGAACAGGGCCCACAGAGTCTATACTTATGATACAGTAAGTAATATAATTCTTAGAAATTATTAAAAAATATTTGGAGTCCCATGGGGTGTGCTTTTAGTCCTCTAGTGCTTAATATATATGAACTGCAAAACGCTTTTTTACATTCAGAATAATCAACCCCTTATGGCTTGTCTTGTGACGTTTCACGCTTTTTTGAATTTACAAGAAGAAATATAAGATCTCCGGGTAGGTCTTATAGCAGCCTTCCAAGACCTGAAGGGGGCCTACAAGAAAGCTGGGGAGGGACTTTTCATAAGGACAGTTAATGACAAAACAAGGGGAAATGGGTTTAAGCTGAAAGAGGGGAGGTTTAGATTAGATATTAGGAAGAAGTTCTTCACTGTGAGGGTGGTCAGACACTGGAACAAGTTGCCCAAGGAAGTGCTGGATGCCCCCTCCCTGGAAGTGTTTAAGGCCAGGCTGGATGAGGCTTTGAGCAACCTGGTCTAGTGGAAGGTGTCCCTGCTCATGGCAGGGAGGTTGGAACTAGATGATCTTTAAGGTCCCTTCCAACCCAAACCATTCTGATTCTATGAATTCCCTCCAAATGTGGTTTGGTTTTGGGTTGTTTGTTAGGTTGGTTGGGGTTTTGTTTTGTTTTGTTTTTTACAGCTTGGTGGCTATTGTCTTCCTTTACATGGTGGTTACAGTGTTCTGGTATCTGGGTAAGGTTCTATGATCATTAAAAATGAATCTGTGCAACATCAGAACACCCAGCACTGCAAATCTGATCTGAAGCTGGCACAAGCACATGACTGAATTCCTGTAAGATTAACTAGAGCATACTACGAGCATTTTGTGGTTTTATGCCAGTTTTATATATGGTTTACCATAACGTTAGAATGGCATTGAAAAATAATAATTAATCCATCATAAAGCTTGTAAATAAAGTTAACCAAAAACTGTTGAACAAATTTCCACCATGGGACCACAGTATTAAGGGCTGTGATGGTACATTTATTTTACTGTCAATTCAATTATTTCCTCTCTTTTAAAACTATTCACTTCCGTCTCCATGGGTAAAGATTTAATTGCCACAGTATACTTTGTGCCAAAGCATGAACAACGTTTACTAAGCCAGAAAGAAATAATGGAATAAAGACCTGCAGCCTAATTTCTTGGATGCTCACAGGGGACCTATATTCTGATCCTTAACAATGTGCTTATATGTTCTACTAAGAGAGACATAATGTAACATGCCTCAGCATTCCTTCATGTAGGAAGTAAGATTTGGATGAATACCATAGCTTGCAATTCAGAGTGTCTTTGTTGATTTTTTCCGCTTTCTAGACCAGGAGCTCATAACTTTTTTTTTTTTTTCCCTCATACTTTTCATAGAAGTCTTAGTGTTGAACTCAATGTTAGAGTTTTCATGTAGGCTCCAAATACCTAAAGGTTGGTAATGCATACATTTTTGTGCTTAATTTTTTGTGTGTTTGGCTTTAGGAGAATTATTATTTCGAAATAACTTAGTACTTCTTCCAGAAATAGAAATAGGAAGTTACTTATTTTAGATTACTTATTTTTCATATAGCCACTGTAGGTTTACATGCAGTGTAAATGCACACACACACACATATATATGTATATATATGTGTGTGTGTGTGTATATATATGTATATATATATATATAGTAAACTGTATTCTTCCTTTCAAAGTAGGTGAGGGGAACTTTTGCAGATATCTCAGAACTTCATCAGCTTCTGTTAAAATACACTGTCCTATTTAGAATCCTTAAGAATTTCCCTTGGGGACACAAAATGAACACTCGCTTCTTCTGCCTGAATTCGTATTGGAGAAAGGTTTTGGAGGGTACAAACTTGAAGATGAACTGAAAGGTGTGCTCCAGGGATACACTTAGAATACTCCACCCACTAATGGACACAAAAGGTAGTCCAAAGTAAAAACACTTTAGGGCAGATAGTGTGGATGCAGTGTCTTCAGCTTCATTGTTTCACTGCCCCGATTTGCTTCTGCTATACCGCACTACTTACTAATGTAGACAGAACCACAGTACCCATCATAATGCAACTGAGTTGCAAGAAGTTGTAATTAATAGCCTACACACACTACAGACGTCAACAATTTTATCATGACAACTGGAATTTCTACATTCCTGATTATTTATATCAAATATGATGGAACAAATCACGTTGGATAATAGTGTCAAGAAGTAATGCAAACCATCAAGATATGTTCTGACTGTTTTGGTATTAATTTAACTGGCTTTTATCCCTTCAGTATTCTGATAATCCTCTAATGAACCTCAGGAATAAGATAAGTGGCAGGAATTTGCCAGTACAATAATCTTTCTCAGCAGTAAGAATATTGACAGAATATCTCTGACTGATGGCTTGTTTCAGTATCAGGTAAACCTGAGTACTGTATTGCATGGAGCTCATGACCATATTTCCCCACCATGAAATTTCACAGCATCTACTTTAATGCTGAAGTTCTGTTGCAACATTTCAACAATGAGATTTCACAACAATATGGTCCTTTATGACAAATTAAGGCCCAATATACAAGAGCATCAGGGGAAAAGGGAATGGAAAGTTCTGTTTTTTCTGTTTGATGGGAAGGGGAAGAAAATGGATGAGAGCTGGAAAAACAGCTTGCCTGAGAACACATAGGACAAGATCCTGCTGTATTTGCACATGATTAGCAGCATGTACTTGCATGTGAAATACACCAATTTCTAATAGACCTTTTGAAAAACAGAAATAGTCTTGCTTATGGAAAAGTGTAGTAAGCTTGTGGCCACAAATGATGTACTGTCATTCTTGTATTTTTTCTAGAGCATTCAAAGTGGGATTTTAAAAAATTGATATAAAGTCAGCAATTAGTTTATTGGATGTCCTTACAGAGAATATTCCATTTTTCAGATGCAAAAAGCATTAATACTCTTGATTTTTTCATGCAGAATATTTGTACCTGATGTTTGGTTTTTTTATGCATAATATTGTGAAGAGCCCTAAACATTGAGAGTACCACCAGACATTTCCTGAATTAGCAATAATTAGAAGAATTTAATTTAAATATTAATTTTCCAAGTTGAACTTTTTTATAGAAGTACCTCACTAATCTACACAAACCAGCAAATTTTAGTGTCTCAATGATATTTAAATTTAGTTTTTATATTTTTGCTTTCAGTTAAATATTTTTATTTGTGTGTTATTTGTTTTCTATATTGTGGTGAAGTAGGAAATTCAGTTCTAATACCCAGGACAGTAATTGGTTTTGTTCTCTACAATCAGCTTACCTAACACTTTACCCTGAATAAATATTTGATTAGATTTGAGTTTTAAATAGACTGGCAGAAAATCTTAACTCTTCTATTGACATAAATACTTCCACAGAGTCTCAAAAACAAGATTTAAAAAAGCAATATATTTCTGAAAGGGACTTCATGTCTTCTGATACATGCACAGGCTGAGAAATTCCTATATGTACTGCTGTGTACTCAGACACAGTGACTTTACCAAGGCTGGTTTTTCCTACATAGAATTTGTAGAGGTATTTTGTCATTTACAGATACAGAAATACAGTTCAGAGAGTATTTGTAGAGCATGAAGATCTTGAAGAAGTGGGAAATTCACCTTGGGATAGTGCTGTTGACACATGAAAAAGTCCACATTTGAAGAAAGCTGACTCAAGAAGAGCTATAAAAGTATGCTAGATTTAGAGACACTTAATGTACATTTATTATATTTGTATTAAAACAGTAAATGGACAAAATCATTAAAATTACTGTGATCAGTCAAGACCAGTCTGAGGTGGAGGAGAGACGAGTCAGTAAGTAATGAAGCAACATTAATTGAATTTTACATTATATACAGAAGTTCTAGGCAAATTTTATTATTTATTTATTTATTTACTTACTTAGTAGTAGTGTTTAATTTCTTTATAAACATACACACACCTACATGAAATTTTGTAATGAAAATCAATATATTTTGCTATGATATATATATACTACATGTTTAGCAATATAACAGAATTTCAGAACCAAGTAAGTGAAAAAAATGCCAAAGGCTATAATTTTACAGGTTGGCTATTTTAAGCTTGCAATAAATAAAACCCAACAATTCTTTTTGGTTTTGACTCTTCCTAGATGCCATATCTCAATCTACATTTTGAATTAATTTCTCCTTTCAGAAAAATTGGTTTTAGAACAAAGTCTTTCTTTAAAAGGCCCAGTAAGTTTTTATGTTTATTCAAGGTCATTCCATTTAATGATTAATTTATTATCTTTGTATTTAATTCAATTATAGTATTCTAATGCAGTAGTACAGTGAATTTCAACCTGTGAGGACTGAATTTAAATCTGTGAGGACTCATGGACTTCTGCCACAGAGTCTGCAAATGTGATCAAGAAAAGCAAGCTTATTTTCAATAGAGATAGAATTTTACAGTACTGTAGCTCACTTTGGAGAGCTTGTATTGGTCTACGAAGCAAAGGAGGTGGAAAATCTTTATGTTAGTGGACACTTGAAGCTATAAGTGACTTACAATAATGATGTAAACTGTTAATAAACTAAAGGAAAAACATAAAGATATTTTATGCTATGCAGTCCTGTTTCAAAGTAAGAGTAGAGAAAGTGTGAACAGTTCTGTCAAACTTCTAAAGCCTGTGGCAGTTTCTCTTTAACTCTTCATGTCAGTGAGGTTTCAGGAGTCCTCAGGGATCATTATTGCAGAAGAGCAGAAAACAGCATAGTGTAACTGCCATATACACTGTGCAAACAGATGGCAAAAAGATAAAAACACTAAATTTGGTTTTGCACCATTCAGGAAGCCCTTATTCTGATGAATGAGGAGATCTAATGCCTTTACATCATCCTACAGAAGCAGCACTGCAAAAAGGAGAGAAGAAATAAGATTCTCTGGCATTGTATCGTGTATATTTGCACACATGCAAAACTAAATGCTAAATGGAATACATGAAATGAGAGCAAGTCAGAATGATAATTTTATCCCGGGCTTGACATCTTCTGTAGTGAAGACGGCTATACAGAAGACTAGAAGGGCTTGTTTGTCCAAAAGTTTGTTTAAATTCACCCAATCTTATCTGTTGACCTTAAAAAAGATACTAGTTCTCCCTGACAGCCTTTTCTTTGTTATATAGTAGAAGGTAGTGGAGAATCAGTTTTTTGTGTAGCTTTCTAACTATATATCAGTCTTATGGAAAGTTTATTTCACCACACACTAATAGATTTTTTCATCAGGGAAGTTCTATCTGTCAATCACATGCCACTGCCAATGATAACCAGATGTAGTGCCTACTAAAGAATGGAAAAGTATCTGGAAGCATGTAGCAGAGAAGTAGTGTTACACTGGCTCATGCTGTCAAATCAGCATTAAAATATCATCACATTATCTATCAAACAATTTACATTTTCAGGGTTTTAAATAAATGTATATTTAATAAGGAGACTAAAATAATGAAATATAGCTATTTCTTGAGAAGTTCAGCTCATCTGAATCACCTAATCATCTTGGCTCTTTTTATTGTGAGTGAAGAGAAATAGACCTTTTCAGAATTGCACAGTTCATCCAATCTATTTTAAGTATCTACTTTAGGATGAGATTAATCATACCTCATAAGTTACTATTAACTCTAAAAGACAGACAACTGGTTTAGGTATGGTTGTTTAAATAACTGATGCTGAGAGCTGGTTAAAATGAATGCTACCCCTTTTATCTGGAAACAGTGTGTTTGTTTCTTTTTTGTTTGCAAAGTGAAACTGCAGGAATGTGCAAATATTCATATGGAAACAACCTTTTAGCAAGGGAATAATGATAAGCCTCTATAATCCATTTATAGAGCACTGTGTGTTATTATACATACTTCTTCTGACACATAGGCTACCTCTGTTAGTAAACTAAACATTGTCAGGGCATGAGTATGAGTGTGGGAAAGTGATTGTCTAGACTGCTGAGATGTTAGGGTGAATGCTAGCATGCTTCTAACTTGGGTTGTCTCGCGTTAAGGTTGAGAGAGACAACTTAGGCTGTCTCTCCCAAACAATCTCAGATGTAATGTAGTAGACAATGTGAGCTAAGTTCCCAAGAATTGGCTTGTGGGCAGCCATGCTGTTTTAAAGGGTAATTGAGTTTAACAGTGTGTGGCTGTGGTCAGAACATGCTCATTGGTCTTGAGGCTTGACATTTCTTAAGATATTAGCAAAGATGGAGATGCAGTGTCTATGTGATGGAATAGCACTCTTTTTCAAGTAGGATTCCTTTTCCCTGTGTCTAGATGCTTAAAATTTTCAGCCACTATAGCCTACTATATAAAGAAAGAACCTAGGCTCAGTTTACAGGAAAGGTAGAAAATAAAAATTTCCAGAAGCTGATTGAACTGTCTGATCTGACCACCTGTGTAAATAGGAGTTGGTTTGTTTTCTTGAGGTTCATATTTCTCTACTGACTATGAAAGTGGCCTAAGCTAACTAGTTCAAGTTTAGCCCTCTAATTTTCAGAAGCCTGAGTTATAGCAGGTAAATCCCAACCTTTGTGTCCAGTTTACAAACAAAGAAAACCAAAGCATGTTATATTTTCAGACAACTCAGTTGTTGGACAGCTTTAGCATCTGTACAGGAAGAAAAGCAAGGTATTATACTCCTTGCCATTTTTTCAGCTGAGATTAATCTCAGTTTTAGGAGAAAGGCAACGAGAAAAATATAATACTGACTCTAGTTTGTGTATTTGTAAAACAATGAAAGGTTGTCTATGGATATGTTATTTATCATAAAGATGTCTGATTCTTTCCGAGTTAGTGAAGGATCTCATGGAATCATATAATCATAGAATAGTTTGGGTTGGAGGGGATCTTAAAGATAATCTAGTTCTAACCCCCCCTGTCATGGACAGGGATACCTTTCACTAGACTAGGTTGCTCATCCATCCTGGCCTTGAACACTTCCAGGGGTAAGGCGTCCACAACTTCTCTGGGCAGAGAATGAGCTGAAAACAGCAAGCTGAAAGACCAGCAGCCTGATTCAGAATGAATTGATGAAGCTGTTCATTAAAATAAGGACAGCAAAATGGAAATTATTTGTAGAGTCAGAATTACTTCCTTGGACTGGGGACATGACAGTAATAAAGGAAGAATCAACAAAGAAGAAGAATATGGAGTTGAGAAAGATTAATTTTTCCACACAAACTTAAGGAAAATCTTCTTTACTGTAAGGGTGTCGGAGCACTGGAATAGGCTGCCCAGAGAGGCAGTGGAATCTCCATCTCTGGAGATGTTCAAAAGCCGCCTGAGTGCTTTCCTGTGCAACCTGCTGTAGGGACCTTGCTTTAGCAGGAGGGTTGGACTAGATGATCTCCCGAGGTCCCTTCCAACCCCTACAATTCTGTGATTCTGTAATTTGGAACCACTCTTCATACTGCTACAAGAAATGGACCTCAAGGGAAAGGAGAGATTTAGGCTGCATTTTAGCAATGCTATATGGAGAAAATGCAGAGGAAAGGGTAAACTATGGAAAGAGTTGTAGCCGCTCAGAGTAGAACCGAATTTCCATGGAGCAGAGAGTGAGCTGTTTATCCCATTCAGCTTGTTAACAGGCCAAAAGGGGAATGGTAATTGAAAATGAGTGTAGGATTATTTCTTCATTTTAAGCAGAGAAGAAACTGAAGCCATGCTATCTTGATACTAGGATGAAACAAGTAACCTTTGCATTTTCTTCCTGCGTTGCCACTTATGATCTGCTGGCTTCGTTATGGGGATTAGATGAGGAGGTGAAGCTCCCACTTAATGACAAATACAGGGTCGATACTGCTTCCTCTCCTCTGAATAAAAAAGAATGAAAGAATAGAAATAGTGTAAATTAATAAATTGATCACTAATCACTTTTGGGATAGTGTAGATAATATGCTTTATTCAATAAACTTAATGCTATAATCAAATATCAAATGAATAATTCTTGATGTTTCAGTTTCTGATTTATCCAGATTATACATATTTTGTCTTTGGTCACTGTGGATCAAGATCAAATTCATTGGCATTATGTTTTATTAAATATTTTATCTCTGTGTCTTTTTTTCTTCTTTTCTCTTGCAATTCTGTTTGCAGGTTTTGACCTAGTGAAGTGTGAAGATCCTGGCATACCGAATTATGGCTACAAGATCCGAGATGAAGGACATTTTATAGAAACTGTCATTATATACAGCTGCAATCCTGGCTATACAATGCATGGTAGTAATATCATTACCTGCTTAAGTGGAGATCGAAGAGTTTGGGATAAACCTCTGCCTACTTGCATAGGTAATATGGATTGTGACAATGAAAGATTTTGGTCTGATGTTTCAATTAAAAAACCCAAATATTCTGTCTTTCTATACTTTATGATATGATAACAATGTAAACTTCAATTAAAGATTTACTGTTGACATCCAAGTATAACTTCTCTGAAATGGCTGGCTATTAATGGCTGCAAAACTGCTGGAAAACTTTTGATGAAAGACTATTGCTTTGATTCTGATTATATCCTGGGTCATTGACCCTGCAGGCAGTGGTATGATTTAAAGACAAGCTAAGCAAGCCCCGTCATAAAAAAAATAAGATTTTTTTTTTTTACCTTATCTATTTTTAACAGAAATTATTTCCTTATCTCATTTCTGTGAAGCTAATTTCTAATTTTCACTCCACATAGGTGTATTGTTTTATCTGCATGCTCTTGAGTTACTGTTGCCATGCTAGCATACCCCATCTGTCAGAGCCTTGAGGTAGACCCTTTCTTTAAGTATCACTTGTCTTCAAGTGTCCAAAACTTTCATTTCAACCAACATAAATGTCAAATAGAGAAGTGCTAGGTGAGATGCTTAAAGTAACTGAACACGAATATAGCTATTGCCCATTGTACCTTTGTTAGGCAGTTTCTCTCCTCCAGTTTTGCTTTCCAGTCCAGCAATTACCAGTGACTTACTGAGTTCAAGTTTTACATGGAGTTCCCATGAGTCCTTGGGAAAATCTTTCTTTCTATGTGTCTTCTGATGCTTAGTTTTTGCCTCTGCTGCCTGCTGCAGGCAGACCACCAACTGCTTTCAGCACTCACCTGACCTGTAGGATCCTTGGTTGTTGTATCTCTCCCGTATTGGGTGCTACATGCTCCATTCCAGGAGCTACTTCCTGCTAAGAACACATTCACCGACCTGCAATCTACAAAGGAGCAATCTCCCTTCCTTTCAAATTTTCAGCTTACCCAGAGGGTAATTGACAGAAAAAATATCAGGGAACAGTGTTTCTGCTGTCTTAGTAGAGGTGTTATTTTCCCACTCGATTCTAGAATTATATCTGTAAGTTTTCTCATATATATGACAGGTCAAAACAACTCTTTCTAGTTTTGATTTAAAGGCTTTTCCAGGCTTTTTATACATTCAAGTCATCAAAATCTTCAGTTTAATTTGCTAGCTCCCTTTTCCTCTAAGCTTGCCCTTTTGTAGAGAAAAAACATAATTAATCTTACCTTTGCCCATCTCCCCATTCAATTTAAATGAAGTCATTACTCTTAGGTCATTTTCTGTAGCATATTCTTGTGCCTGTGTTCACCATCAAGTATTTTAATCAATTCTAAAATACTTGTTGGCTCCAATTATACTAGGTGAATAAATCCATCCGTCTACCTTTTTACTTTTCTTAGTATAATGATTTGTCCTCTAATTTATATGTGGGATGTTAAAATCTCAACCATACAGTATTTTTAAAAAGTATAAAATAAAAATCATGTAGATTCCAATCTGACCTGGAGGAAGATTGGGAACCCAGGACCAAGTGAATATGAAGAAAGTTCACATCTTTGCTCCTGCAGAACATCTTTCATAACCCTTCTCCAAAATATTTTTGACCGATACGTATGGGTTTTTTTCATGCTGATTTTATTTAGTTTACTGAATCACTACTATGTAATGGTCCTTCCACTCCCATATCTCTACATGTATTTCCAGTTTTCTTTATAACAGTATAGTTTTAAGCTTCTATATTCCACTTATGATTGCTACTATATATTTTTTCTTTTTTTTTTTTCTTTTTTCATTTTACTTTACTGTTGTACCTTACCTTACCAGATTTGATGTCTGTATTTTGTTGCTTATTTCTTGAGGATCTCACTTAATCTCTAAGTGGAATTATGTCCCAATATCAATAGAATAGTTAAAATTTTTTTAGTATCCCGAGACAGATTTTGTTCTTAATTTCTGTCTGTTCAACCACAAAGCTATCTTTCTATATACCTTTATCTCTTTATGGATCTTTTTGTTTGTTGTCTTTGTTCCTATCTTTAAAATCAAATTGGGAATTTCATCAGTTTTGTCCCTCTTCCTGTTTCTCAGTTTAAAACTCTTTTGAAATATTAATTAGCTCAGTTTTGTCCCTCTTCCTGTTTCTCAGTTTAAAACGCTTCTGAAATATTAATTAGCTCCCCAAGAAGTCAGGTGTTCACAATTCTCTGAAAATCTTCTAAAGGTGAAACTTTCTAAACAGCCATTCACAAACAGCCTGTTACCTTCATTAAATTATGTTTTTTCTACTGCTCTGTGCACATAAAAACTTGTCATGAAGATCCCTGAAAATTCAGTTAAGCATTTGCAGATCATTTCATGCTCTCTTCCCCAAATTTTTATCTCTTCCTACTCTGATTTGACTGGCTTCATTTTCTTCCTTTTCCTAAGTTGTCATGAACTTTCAAACATCACTTTCTTTCTTAGACACATTTTTTTAATATCTTACTGTTTCTGGAGACCTTTTTTTTTTTTTTTCCTTGTTGTATTTTATATCAGCATTTGATATTTGCTGTCATCTCCAGTGACATTTATGCAGTGACATTTATGTTCATCATTGTGTTTATAGTCATTTCAGTCTCATTCACAAAAAATTTCAAGCCTATAGACATATTCTACACCTAATCATCTTCAGCGATACACTTGGTCTTAGCATTCATTTTCATTTTTTCTGTGTTCTAAGCCTTAATGAAGGAAATAAATGAATTCCTGTAATTCCTTCTCTAGAAGATTATAGAACTTGCTTGAATAGGTCTCTTCTATTAGTTATAGTATAGTTATTTACTTTATGTAGTATATTCTTTGAGGTGATGACTTTACAGTGTGCTCATTTCTACATATAAAAAATAAAAACCTTTTTAGTTTTTTATTACAATCACTTTTGAAATTTTTCTTTTTATCTACTCCTGAACTTGATATATTTTTCAAAATATATTAACTATATAGTGCATTGTCCCAAATTTTATGCTGTATTCTGTTTCTAAATGAGTCTTTACAGAATTCTAAAGCAAATCTGCCAATTAGTTCGAGTTTAAATACTTTTTATTTCACTGAATTATCTTGAGTTCTTTGGTCAATACAGTACTGTATTAGTAATTTATTTATCTGTACTTATCTATTACAGCAATTATTGCATTCTGAACTTTTCTGTGTAATGAAAATTAACTGAAATCTTAGGCAAAGGTTACATTTGAAGAAATTATGTACTAAAGCAGATTTCTGCTATGGTTCTATAAATAATATGTAGTGGTTTGAGTGTCCAGGATATGTAAGTAAATCAGTAACCTTGTTTCCTCTACAGTTATTTTCCTTCCTGGTAACATTTTGACTGTCAGCAGTGACTTGGTGGCATGTAAAAGACTTATTATTTGCTACGAGTTCTGCTAATAGATTATTTGGTCCAACTGCCATGGTTCTTTCATCGTCTCTGTCTTACACTATGGCTGCTGTACAGCTGTGCTTGGAGTTCCTCGTGGTAGCATTTTTTAATACCGCCACTTTTAAGGCAACCCTGTAAATGAAGCAGGAATTCAGGTACATCACTTAACTGAGGAGTTACTGATTCCTTTTGGTTCGGTAGCACTTGACTGTTACACAGTTCCAGTTTCATCAAGGTGCGTTGTTATACAGGCCAGAAAACAGCTTGATGCTGTAAGCAAACAATGTAAGAATAATGTGATTCTGGATGCTTAGCACTGCAATTGTTTTCGCCACAAAATTAAAATAATGCTTTTTGCTGTAATAAGTTAGATAATGCGTTTTATGTAATTAAACTTGAAGTTATATAGAAAGTAACTTGAAAGCAATTAAACTAAAGACATTTTGACATTAGAACAACAGAGAACGTGATTTTCATTACAAAACCTAATGCTGTAAAGTCTGAGTTTGAGCAGTGTTACACAGAAAAAACAAACATGTTAGGATATTTCGGAAGCATTTTTGTTCTCTTACTGATGGTAGAATTGTGCTTTTGTAGTCTCAGTGCATATTGAGCTACTCTTGTTGGTAAAATAACATAATCAAAGAAGTATGGTTTATAACAAAGTAGGAGTGAGAGAATTGTCAGAGATATTAGGTCATTCTGTTACCTGTTTAGAAGACAGAACGATGTGGAATGGACAGAAAATGGAAGTGCAATATATTATAGTCTTGTTAAAAATAAATGTAATTCTTACTTATTTTATAGCTGAGTGTGGTGGTCGAATTCATGCTGCTACATCGGGGCGCATTTTGTCTCCTGGTTACCCAGCACCATATGACAACAATCTTCATTGCACTTGGATTATAGAAGCAGATCCAGGAAAGACAATAAGGTACATGCTTAATTTCAATATTTACTGTTAACTTCAGTATTTTAGAAATTATAGTCTATGCCTTACATTATCACACTCTTCTACACAATTTTTTGTTTATTAACTCCTCCTTACATTAATAAAGTTTATGCTTGTCATGCTGTCATTTATGAGTGCTGTTTCTCTAGGGAACCTGGGTATCTAAATTATGTAGGGGTTACCTAGGCATCTAATTCAGACCTGTGAATTCTGTTAGATAATATGGCCTATAAATCTTCAGTGTGGCAGAGTGGTGCAGAGTGGTCCCTTTTCCTAGCTGTAAACAAGCCAAAGTGCCAAGCTGTCAACTGTGGTTTCAAAATTTTTCCCTTGAGTCATTATAATGCCATTCTTTCATATCTTACTGTCACATTCAATGTAATAATTTGTTTTAAATTGAATGTAATTATTCAACACTATTTCCTAAATACATTGCCTGAAGTAGATGTGAAGTTCCTGACTATCTACCAGGAGTGTTCAGACATCAGGCATCTTGGACCTTGTTTGGTATCTATTAGGAACTGTCATTTTGTCATTAATGCTTTGATCTGATGAGGATTTGACAATTGACAGCAGCAACAGAGAGGATTAGTGCTATAAAGTTTTATATACAACTCTGAAGTGTTTTCATTTTCCATTCCAAAATTCCTGCTCTCTTCCATCATATCGTTATAAACATATATAACATTTTGAATTGTGTAAATATCAGACTTTTTCCCCGTAACCATTTGAATAATAAGATGACATTGAAAATAAACAAATTTGAGAAAAAAATATGAGATTTTAATGAGAAGTGCATACAGGACTGAGACAATGCTTAATAGATAAGAACTAGAAGTTTTCTCCACATAGAGTAGGCAGCATAACAGAAAAAGGAAGAAATTAGAATAATACAGAAAATGAGGGAAACAAAACTGGTGACTAA
The DNA here is from genome assembly GCF_000700745.2 of Antrostomus carolinensis. Taxonomy (NCBI): domain Eukaryota; kingdom Metazoa; phylum Chordata; class Aves; order Caprimulgiformes; family Caprimulgidae; genus Antrostomus; species Antrostomus carolinensis. The sequence continues at coordinate 16,732 of NW_010310406.1, forward strand.
CGCACAAAATAAATGTACATGCCAAGAACCAAATGATTGAATCTAAAGCTTTTATTTCTATAATTTTTTTTAATCAAAAGATGATGGAAGGATCCAAGAAGTCAGGCAGAAGGAAATTAGTAATACAAGAAGAACTTTTAAAACAGCTTTTTCCTCATCAGTTTGACATACCGACAAGACTATTATACTTTGCTGTTGATGAATAGCTAAATCACTCAAGTGGAAGGAATACCAATATTTAAAGACTATTTCAGCTCTGTTTTGCTGTGGTAGCACACAGATTCAAAAACTTTGAAATGGCAAATTCTGTTCAATATTCAAGCTAGTTTGTCCACTCTCAACAAGAAGTTACTGTGAAAGCAAGAATGTAACAAAAACATTTAACTTCTAATCAAGATAGATCATCTTCATTTATGTGATTTAAAAATAATTTCTTGATACTAATAGATTTAATGATATGCAGTAGAGATTAGTTTTATACTCCCGTGAAAGAAGTATGCAATTTCCAGTAAATGTGTTACTTCTGAATATTAGTTATTAATTTATTTTGAGCAAAAGTTAGCAAATAGTAAACTATTTCATTATTCAGTTTATGTGGACAAAAGTTTTAACTAATCACTTAAATGAAAATTATTACTTTTTAAAAATTAAAATAGGCAAAACAATATGAGCAAATTGCAAGTTATTCATTGGGAGGTGTTTTTTTTTCCTTTTTTATTTTTAGTAATCCTGTTTCAATAAGCCAAATAATGAATTCAATCCATCATAGATGCTATCAATGCATTCTTTGCATTTAAATTACAATTTCCAGACTAATGATTTCCAATTAACGACAAATGAAATGAAGAAATATCAACACACAACTATTTGAAACAAAAAAATGAAGTTTTGATATTTACCTATTAGATTTCTTCAATGTCAAAAATATAAACAGTCAGAACTTGAAGTCAATGCACATATTTTGACTAATAACAGCATTCTTGAACACCGTCCTAAATCTATTACTTCACTTGGAGATTAATATAGATTATTCTAATATAATAAAATTTTTGTATTTTATTAATTTTGGCATAAGGCAAAGATACGATAATACATTTTCTGGTTTTGTATAGGAAAGGAAATACACTGTCAGAATTTCCTTTGCTATGTCTGCTACTGTCTAGTAGCTACTGTTTTTTTTGTAATTGTATATAATTCAAGCCAATCAGTGTTCCTGGTATCCTCATTTGAATAGAAGAAAACTGTGATGAAATCATAGTGCTTACAATATCTATCATAAAAATAAGTTAATTTATAGAACAAGTACTACATGCCCCATAATAATGTTTTCAGTAATATAGGCATTTATAGAACAGAATAGCATTTCTCTTACAAGATCAGCTCATGCAACAGGAAAAGCTGTTAACTTTTCTGGACCACCAGCCCTATTCAGTCCTAAACAGTATCTCAAAACTAAGTACATGTTGGGAAAGATTGTTTGGAGTTGTGTGTAATTGTGTTTAATGAGTAATGTACAGTGCTTTTATTTTCTCTTTGCAGTCTACATTTTATTGTTTTTGACACTGAGGTTGCTCATGACATCTTGAAGGTGTGGGATGGACCTATTGAGAGCAGCATACTTCTGAAAGAATGGAGTGGTTCAGCCCTTCCAGAGGATATTCACAGCACTTTCAACTCATTAACACTACAGTTTGACAGTGACTTCTTCATCAGCAAATCAGGATTCTCCATTCAGTTTTCAAGTATGTAAATATTTTTTTCATGTCCAATACAATAATAATATACACTATATGTATACATTATTCTCATATATGTGAACTGTTTCTCATCTTACAACCTCTTAAGTCTTTAAAAATGAGATAATATTATTTTATTTTATTTTATTTTATATATTTATGCAAATAACCATAACTAGGGTGGACTTTTGAATTTGCTTTGAATATTTAAGTTTTCTTATTCCTGGTTTTGTAAAGCAACCATAAGCCTAGCATTATCTAATTAGCATTATTTAACAAGTTAAAATGGATTTGTACATACAAAAATTTTCTTCTGCTCTGATAGTTTTAAATATTCTTACCAGTGTTAGCCAATAAGATATTATTTTATGTTTATACTTAATGTTGTTTGTTTTTTTTCCTCACAACCTTGGTTACATGATGCATAATTTTTATGACCTTAACCACTGTGTGTGCACATGATTAAAGTGAAGAAAAAAATATATCTTACCATACTGAAATAGATTTTTAAAATTACTATTAAACTAATCAAAAGCAGCTTCAGCTCTAAAGTGAAAGGTCCTCTGTATGCAGAGGAACTGTGTTCGATATTATACGTGATCAATATTGCAGAACTAAGTATGTGGAATTTTTCTATGGTACTATGACTGAATTGTTAAAGACTGAGGGTAGGACTTCCGGGAGACTGTATCATTGCCTTTGACTCAGTTATTGCATCCTTATATATCTAGATATAATGTATGTACGTATGAACATAGGAAAACTATGAAATAATAAAATGTGTGAGAGTAGGAGTATTATTTAAAACCTCCTTTGTAGGTGCTGTCATTCAGAAATAAAGGGCACTAATAAACTTTCAGTCATTGTTATTTGCACAAGGAAATATACTTCGGGGGTTTCCTGGTCTGTAAATAATGCACTTTACATTTACTTGTTTACTTCATTTTGCTTGGTTTTTCTAAATGCCGTACCCCCCGAAACCACAGGCTCTTTTATCAGCCCTAAGATACCTAGTTAGAAGTATGCAAAATGAATTAAAGATGAAGAGCAGAATAAATGTTTCTAAAATTTCTGAGTGGCGTGCTATATAATATGCTGCTTTTCATGTTGTTTGAAAAAAGTTAATTTTTCAAGTTGTGGAAATGAAGGAGGTTTTTTAGTCTGTATAACACTTTATAACATTTTATGTTATATTATTTGAAAATATTTATAATTTTGTGCACTAATTTTGAAAGAAGGAAAATATTTAAATAGATTTGTCAACACATTCTTTGACCTTCAGTGTCACTTACAGTAAGCAGGAGACAATTTAATGCTTTAAGGGTGAAGAACTGATTTTGTCATCTTAGTATGGTACCTGGTGGATGCACTCAGTGAATCATGCTGGCAATTGCAGTGTACGTCTTACTGGAGTTACTTGGAACTAATCATGAAGAACTGAATACCTCAGCTCAAGTAAAGGGAAAATGATATTAAAGTTTCATTAATCCTGCTTGACAAGTGGAATGTTTTATTAATTTTTTTAATTGTAAGGAATGAAAAATATAATTTAAGGAATATATTAAAGTAACTGTTTTAATTATTTTATCTAAAAATCAGAACTTAGTTTATTTAGTCTCCTTGAGGCAGTGTCCAGGCCACTGTGGCCTTGATCTGTAAAGGATTTAAACTAATTAATCTATGACTAGGTGAGGATTTTGCATGCTTTAGCATTCATAATGTGTTCAAACTGTAGGCCAGTTTATAGCAAAGCTACACAGAATATTGAAAATTCACTACTTTAGTAGTTGGCAACTCAATGAATAAGAGTCTTGAGTTGCTTAAACTTTTTTTCTGGTAATTGCAGAAGATGTAGGTGCTTTATTACAAGTTCTCTGCTCAAGTTTTGGGTCTTTGTATCACTTGAAGGATTTTCAAGAGTTGCATTATTAATAAGTGTATTTTATTTAAATATTATTTACAACCCAAGAAGTACAATTCAGGTATGGAATTGCACAAGACTGGAAAACTTTCCGTAGTCTGGAACTCTTACACATGCAACTTCTGTATTGGATTATGCAATTGGAATGAGTGTCTGTGACAATGAGCACCCACTTATGGGATCATACAAAGGATATACATCTGAGAGTATCAGGTCAAATGACAGCTTAAGGGCAAGGCATTAAAGTGCTAACCTTCAGTTGCAGAATTTGTTTCACTGTGCTGTGAATGTCCTGATTACTTTCTATACTTTGAACTCCAGAATGCCCTTATTTCATCTGCCTAAAAAAAGAGGTGCTGTGAAATGATAGTATGAGGTAAATCAGAAAATATCACCTATAAATTACTTGCTATTGATTGTAAATGTGATTAGAGGTGGTTTTAATGGAAAAAATATAAGTGGCTGAAGCTTATGTTTGAACACTATTGAAAGTGCCTTGTCTTGCCCACTCAGCTCAGCATGTAGAGCATGAGGACATGAACTGACAAGAGTGATTATGTTAATTGTAAACAGTCTAATGCTTTTCATTAAAACTTAATTACCATTTAATCATGCATAAAAGGACAAAAAATGGAGTTCACTGTACAAAATTGACCTTTACTCTGGAGGTTAAACACATTTAAACTATGTACTACAAGACAGGGATGTCAACCAGCTCTTTCTGGTCATGACAAAAAAAGGTGAACACAAGAAGAATATAGGCAAATGTGCTCTTTGACTGCTTTATTCCAAACAAAGTAAGTTACTGTCAGCAAAAACTTCCTGCCTAAGTTGAACAGAAAAAAGTTTTTAACCTAGTTTAGTTCTGTCCTATATGTCTAAGGTAAACAGGATAAATTTCCCTCTGAAGTTGCCTTTTTTTTATCAGCTACTGGTCTAATTATACTAATATACACTGAATGTCAGACTTCTGGACATCTAAGGGCAGGTCAAATTAATCCTGCCTGTCTTTTCACATGTTTCTAATTCCCTTTGAAATACCATTATGTATCCTGGCTAGTCTCCACCAACCACTCCAGAAGGTCACACACCTGTAAGTCCTTGGTCATCTCTTCCAGTCCTGTGCAGATAGCTTGGATATTTTAAGGCATCGTGGACGAAACTAGCTGCCTATGTTGAAGCAGATCAATCTTGCCCTGAATATGTGATCTTCAGCTGCTCTAGACTTCTGAAAGCACTTGGATCCCATGCTAGTGGATGAGTCATTGCTTTTGGTGACCTGAATCAATACAAGTTGCAGATGATAGGAACAGGACTGGCAATTGCTAGTTATATTATAATTCTTACAGACTCAATTAGCCTTATTTTAACAATACCTAATAGTAGTTCTACCCTTACAGTGTAGCAATTTTTCTTGAACTAAATTCCCAGCTGTTATAACTGAAGATAACTGTATCCTTTTCTTAAACTAAATGCATTCATAGTTCCTCAGCTGGTTTCATAGATTTCACTCCTCAAGGCTATAACTCATCAAAGGATTACTCACACTCTTCTTATAATGGAAAATTAATTTTTTGAAATGTCTGGCTATTCTGGAATCAGGCCCATCTATGATCATTTTCTATGCCTATCTCTGGGTCTATGGCATTGTTATTTTCTCTTAGTCAGAGTATTCTGTAAGCACACACTTTAATTAACAATATATCTATCTCTGCTTTTGTGTGAACAGAAAGGTTATCCTTTCCTTAGTTAATACAGAACAACTGGCAAAAAGTTAATAAAGAGCTTTTTCTCCATTTCTTTGTAATGTTTATATCTTATAAGAAGAACTTCAGACACTCATTGAAAGCGAAGATAGGAAATGAAGGCATTTGTATAGTTGGTTTAGTCCAATTTTGTTTTTTCTGTTGTTTGCTTGGTCCTCCAAAATTTTTAAAACTTACTCTTGGAGTAAATGCAGATATAATCAATAATGAGTAAAGATGCCTGACTAAATCTTTATCTTAACTACCACAAGTCATCAATTATGATAATAAAATCAAACAGTTAATTAGAACAATTATTTGGAAGTTATTGTGTCTGATGTTGACACTTCTGTTGATATCTTAGTTCCTCTGACAAGAGCTTAAGCTTCAGCAATTCTGTGTTTGATAGTTCCTAATGGCATGGCTTAATCTGCCAAATCTGTTTAAGCAATGATGCCTGCTTCTGTCCAGTTGTGTAATCACATTTCATGATTTGTTTGTCTACAGCAATTCTTGCAGTAACTCTATAACCTATCTTGAACTATTAGAGTATTGTTGTCTTGTAAGTTGTTCTTTTATTGCTAAGATACCTTTTAATCACTTCCCTAATGGTCTGAGCTACTACATTTAAGTAGTATAAGTATTTCCATGACAGGATCTTCATTGCTAGGGTTTGTCGTGCAGTTTTTCCAGTTTGATTCACATCTAAATTGTCAAGAAAAGGGAATTAGCACAAAAATATATTTTATAAGAAATTTGCAGATGCATAATCACATATCTGCCTTACTAACTTGCTAAATTTTGAGTTAAAAGAAAATTAAATCAAATAAGACATCCCTTGTTAAAATAAATAAAATGACACAAGAATTCAAGATTCCCTTAAAGTCTGTAACCTAATCATTTCACAGTTCAGTCTCTTCTCTTGTTTTCTATGATATTATAAATGTTACATTGCATGCTCATAATAACATTCATGGCGCTCCTACCCATGATCTAACTCATGGCTTGGGCAAGGCATCCTCAGCCTCATAGAGGGTATAATTTCTTCATTTGGTTCCTGTGGAACTAAGCAGAAATTAAGCTTGTAGGTTACTTTGATTGTTATCTCTAAACTTGTGAGCTTTTACACTTCACACTTAATGAAAAAGGCTGTGTTAGCATTTGGGTCTCTTTTTTCTTTACATTCTTGGACAATAGAAGACTTTTAAATATGTGGGTGATGCTAATTTGTACAGTTCTTAGTCTGTACATTTACGTATATTATGTGAGATATTTTATGGGAGTAAACAATATTCTTTCACATTTGGAAATGCTTTTTAGTCTGAAATCACTACATATCCTTTATACAACATCTCAGCTTTGAAATGCCAAAATTCTTCTCAAACCTATTACTCAAGCACAATGCAACAAAGAGGGGAAGCTTGTGCATTGCATGCAATCTATAAGCCTAACTCCTGAAAAGCCTTTACTATTTTTATAACAATGTGGAGTCGAAAAAATACAGAGTCTGCAGCACAACACTACAGCAAATGGCTTACATGATTCTTTACCACAGACATAGTGAAAACAATATTGATGAAGGTGATGGTGCTTTTTTCTTGAGCTAAAATAGATTACAGTTTAAAGAAACCGGTAAAAAAAAAAAAAAAATAAAAATAAAAAGTGTCATAGAATCACTGGATTGTTTAGGTTGGAAAAGACTTAAGATCATCAAATCCAATGTTAATCTAGCATTGCCAAGTCCACCAATAAGCGATGTCCCTAAGCACCACATCTACAAGACTTTTAAACACCTCTAGGGATGGTGACTCAATCACTTCCCTGGGCAGCCCCTTCCAATGCCTGACAACCCTTTTGGTGAAGAAATTTTCCTAATATCCAATCTAAACCTCCCCTGGTGCAACTTGATGCCATTTCCTCTTGTCCTATCACTTGTTACTTGGGAAAAGAGAGTGACACCCACCTTGCTACAACCTCCTTTCAGGTAGTTGAATAAAGCGATAAGGTCTCCCCTCAGCCTCTGTTTCTCCAGGCTAAACACCTCTGGTTCCCTCAGCTGTTCCTCGTAAGACATGTGCTCCAGGCCCTTCACCAGCTTTGTTGCTCTTCTTTGGGCATGCTTCAGTGCTGTGATGTCTTTCTTGTAGTGAGGGGCCCAAAAATGAACACGGTATTTGTGGTGCGGTCCCATCAGTGCCAAGTATAGGGAGAGGATCACTTCCCTACTCCTGCTGGCTACACTATTGCTGATATCAGCCAGGATGTTATTGGCCGCCTTGGCCACCTGAGCACACTGCTGGCTCATATGTTGACCAATGTCCACCAGGCAGCTTTCCAACCACACTTCCTCAAGCCTGTAGCGTTGCATGGGGTTGTTGTGACTCAAGTGGAGGATCCAGAACTTAGCCTTGTTGAACCTGTGCATTTGGCTTCAGCCCATCAATCCAGCCTGTCCAGGTTCCTCTGTAGAGCCTTCCTATCCTCAAGCAGATCAACACTCTCACCCAACTTGGTGTTGTCTGCAAACTTAATGAGGGTGCACTTGATCCCCTTGCTCAGATCATTGATAAAGACATTAAACAGAACTGGCCCTGGAGAACACCACTTATGACTGGCCACTAACTGGACTTAACTCCATTCACCACGCCCTTTGGGCCCAGCTATCCAGCCAGTTTTTTACCCAACAAAGGGTATACTCGTCCAAGCCATGAGCAGCTGGTTTCCGCAGGAGAATGCTGTGGAAAAATATGTTAAAGGCTTTACGAACATCCAGGTAGACGACATCCACAGCTTTCCCTCATCCACTAAGTGGGTCATCTTGTAATAGAAGAAGATCAGGTTAGTCAAGCAAGACCTGTCTTTCATAAACTCATGCTGACTGGGCCTGATCACATGGTTGTCCTGTACATGCCGTTTGATGGCACTCAGTGTGATCTGCTCTATAACTTTCCCCTGCACTGAGATCAGACTGACAGGCCTGTAGTTCCCTGGATATTCCTTCTGGCCATTCTTGTAGATGGGTGTCACATTTGCTAGCCTCCAGTGCACTGGGACCTCCCTGATTAGCCAGGACTGCTGATAAGTGGTGGAAAGTGGCTTGGTGAACACTTCTGCCAGCTCCTTCAATACCCTCTGGTGGTGGTGTAGCAGGTCACTAACCATTTCTCCTTGGATTATGGGTGCTTAATTCTTTTCCCTGTCCCTGTCTTCCAGCTCAAGGAGTTTTACTATTAAAGACAAGTAAAGAAAGCATTAAGTACCTCAGGCTTTTCCTCATCCTTCATCACTATGTTTCCCCCTCCTTCCAATAATGATGGAGATTCTCCTTAGAGAATTTGGAATATGGTTTGATTTAGCATCCTTGGGTCTAAAATGTAGTTATTGCTTTCCCTGTTCTACAGCATAAATGTTTGAATTGTGTTCAGCTTCAAGTTTCTGAATTAAATATAGATTTATTTTTTTTTTTAAATTACATATGGCAATGTTACATCACAGCATGAACATGGCCTTGCTCATAAGTGTGTAAACTAGATATTAACTGTATGTCTATTTACTAGTGTAGGGGATGAGAAAAAAAGAGCCTGTTATAAAAGAAGGGCAATGACAGAAGAACTGGTGATTTTTAATGTCTGGATTACTTATCAATTCATATAACCTCTATACCCTTTAGATATTTGCACAATACCAAATGAAGCAATAGTAAACTTGCAGCTTTCATACAGGTACAGAACCTCTTGAGAATCTTGAGAAGTAAAACCTCCTTGGAAAGGAGGCAAGTGGAAAAGCTGACAGTGTGTCTAAATGTTCACTTTACTAGATGACGCATCAGATATTTGTCTAGTGTTTTGTTTAAGTAGGATCAGCCGTATTTGGCATGATAAGAAGATTGTTAGTTTCAAATACATAAAATAACTTCTGAGGCTGCAAGAACAGAAGTGTAAAGAATATTTTGGTGCTTATTAAACCTCTGTGATTTTTTTAAAAATTTAGACCTTTGTATATAAGAAATGGAGAATAATAGTGCAATGAGGCATCAGTCCTTCATAATTGGTGCATACTTGACACAGTCAAAATGAGAAAAAGTACTGTTTGCTAAGATATTATATTGCATAACTTTTTTAAGGAGAAAATGAGGATATCCAGATTTGTTAAAAAAAGGTAATGATGACAGAGAAGGACTTATGCTCATATGCTTGAAAGAATTATGATTCTTTAGCAGATATGCACTGTAGTGATCCATTTTTTGAGAGGTTTTTGTCTGTCAAATAAGAAATAACTTCTCTGAGGTCATGACCATGCTTTCCTTCCCCTGTGGCCAAGTATACATTTATTAAACTGCACTAGTATGAGATGTTAAGTAAATTGTCAGAGAGGTACCTGGGGATTGCTTACACAGTACTCATTAGTAGTGACAGCCATCAGTTTAATTCTTGATGCTTATAAATTCTGGTGGGAAAAAGTCCACCACTGTTAAAAAATCTACCACGTCTTTTACTTTATTTAGATATAGGAACCATCCTAAGGTATGAGAGGTACTATTTTGGAATGGAAACATGGTAAAAAAAAAAAAAAAAAAAGTTAAACAAAGCTCCAGTTTTTGTTGTCTGTTAGTTATCACAACCCATGAATTAATATATGGGGATATTTTGTAGTTTCTCTGATTTGTCTAAGTGACCACCTATTTGCTAGAACATGCATAAAATCATTTTACAAATCTAAAATGTTTGTTTCTAATTTTGCTCATTCTTTTTTCAACCTTTCTATCCTGAAAATTTACAAGGTAGGAAAAAAAAAAAAAAAAGTTTTCCAGTTGTACAACTTGGTAACTGTTTCAGTTTTGCAAATATTTAGTTGCTTTTGATGCTTCTTGTATTGGTATACTCTTTTGGTGTGGACAGAAGGAGTAGATGCAGTTATTAATAGAGAAAATGGAGTACCTGCACATGATGGTCACAAAGGTTGTGTAGTGGTGGTAGTAGTGATGGAGCTCTACACATAATTTATAGGAGATATGGAAGAGACTGTGCCCCTCTACTTAATACAATAGGAAGTGATTATCAAGCATAAATAATATTTTATGTTCTTAGTCTTATTTGGCCTGTAATTTGTAACACTATCCTAAAATCCAGTACTTGAAGTGATATATACTACTCAAAATATAGGAGGACATAGTCACTGCTTTCCCAGAGAGTGGAGGAGAATGGTGCAGCCGAATATGATAAGTTACAATAACATTAGCTTATCAGCCAGCAAAGTGCTAAAAAACAAAGGCATATATGCTTTTAATAAATTGCATCGGTTTTTCTCTGAATGTTCCTCATTGATCTGATTATAAGTTACATACATCAGAACAAAATTACACCTTTGAAAGACATGAGATGTAGAGTTGAGATGGTTATGAATCAGTTGAAGAATGAAACGGTTGTTTGATGCATAAGCACCTAAGAAAGTATATATAGTTCATATTAAAATAAAATACAGTATTTTAATATCAATGTTTCACATTTTTCAAGAACTATGCCTTGCAGTGCCAGAGATAAGCAGAAGGGTGTAGTGCAGCAGGTTTTTTAAATAGTCTTTGTTGAATGCAGATGATGAAAGTGGTAGTGGGACTTGTAGATACACACCAATATTATTAATGGTAATTGTGACACTGGTTTTGTGACTTCTTATTTTGGCTTTTGCTCACAGTCGTCGTAATTTATTTGAAAACGACATGTTTGGGTGAAGCAGCCTGGAGGGGTAGGAAACAGAGCGCAATTCAGTGATTTAAGGCCAGTAGTCTACAGAGTTGGGACCTTCTTTCCTTGGGAACACTGCAATGTTTATTTACAAATACAGGATGTTGAATACCTGAAGCCAGTAGAAAAAACCTGGCATCTTCCACAAATCCATAGTGGATGTAGATTTGTGTATCCACTTTCTAGTTGAACGCTTGCTTTAAGTCATAACATGCTAATTGTTCTATTCAGTTTAACATTGTTTTTTAAATTATTTTTTTACAAAACAAAATCCATATCCAAACTCAGGAGACTGAACATAGGAAAGATATTTTGTTTAGATTCAGTTTGAGCATTGTTACTTGCCCCTGAAATGGGAACTTATGGCTACATAAAACTGCTATTTGATTCAGCCAGCTGAATAAACATAGCAATTGCATGCTGAAGGATATTAAGGCTATAAACCAATGTTATTTATATTATGATACTTACGAAATGTGATAGTTCCACTTAAAAACCAGCACACCATTTTGTGCAGAAGATATAGAAGTGCATAAAGAAATTTGTTTTGATAACCAGAACACTGAAGTGAGAAATGCTCTTTTTGATGCATTAACTGGACCAAAACCGAAGAAAACAAAAACGAAAACGAAAACGAAAAGAAAAAGAAAAAGAAAAAGAAAAAGAAAAAGAAAAAGAAAAAGAAAAAGAAAAAGAAAAAGAAAAAGAAAAAGAAAAAGAAAAAGAAAAAGAAAAAGAAAAAGAAAAAGAAAAAGAAAAAGAAAAAGAAAAAGAAAAAGAAAAAGAAAAAGAAAAAGAAAAAGAAAAGAAAAAGAAAAAGAAAAAGAAAAAGAAAAAGAAAAAGAAAAAGAAAAAGAAAAAGAAAAAGAAAAAGAAAAAAAAATATAAAAGGAAAAGTTTGTGTTTGTTTCCCCTCAGGACATATTTTATACTAAAGAAACTGTCAGGAAGCCAACCTAATCATGACATAGACATAAAACACCTTCCTGTATTTACTGATGAGTAAATAACATTGCCTCTGATTGGAATGCTCAAGTAAAAATAATGTGCTTTTAATTATGGATGTTTTTTTTCTATACCTTAAAGCTTTTATTTCATCATTCCTTTACAGCTTCTATTGCATCAACCTGTAATGATCCTGGGACACCACAGAATGGCACTAGATACGGAGACAGCAGAGAGCCTGGAGACACTACCACCTTTCAATGTGACCCTGGCTATCAGCTTCAAGGACAGGCTAAAATTACATGTGTGCAACTGAATAACAGATTCTTCTGGCAACCCGATCCTCCTGTATGCATAGGTAATAAAATGAAATGTTTGTCTCTGAGGTTAATACAGATCAGATTTCTTGTTCAACTAATGATCATATGGTGTGATGCTCTTTGCAGAACCCATTTATTTTGTACTTACAGTTACTGACAGCCTCATTCTCAAGATGAACACTATTTTTTGGATGCCATTTTCTCACTCTATCATTTATATTTCATACAAGTTTAAAAATGATGAAATCGAAGAGAAATAATTAAATGGAAAAGACTGGATAAAAAAATTCTCATTGAAATGGTCTCATTAGAATGGTCTCTGTAATAATTTAGTTACATAAACTGTGGTCAATTATTTATTCTGAAAATTTCTGAATTCTCTTATACATTAAATATCCATCCTGTGCAGTCCCTAGGAAATGGAAGATTTTTTATTTTTTTTTCTGAAGCAGGAAGCTTATTGGGAAAAATAGATGCAGAGAAAGGAGTAGAAGTGACAATGCTGTTGAAAGAAATGAAATATGTTTCCATAACACCAGGAGAGGGTGGGAGTTTTGTTTCTTGGTTCCATACTCCTATATGGCATAAAGGTTTCTCTGAGGTTCTGGTCAGTACACTAATAATTACAGGCTTAGAAGTCTTGCTGAAATGTATTTTAAGGTCATCAGTGTAGCTCATCTAAGGTTATTTGACATCTGTGAAAAAACACCTGCTATATAGAGTAATTTTTTAAATCTTCATGATTTTGTTGCCTCTAGAATTGTAATTAAATGAAGACTTATTTTAATGATCCTAAATAGCGGGTACAATATGCTTCAATTCTATTAGCCATTTTGGAGAGGCTCTTTCCAAAACAAAAAATCCCCAAAAAACTGCAGTCCCTCTGTTTCTCTAAAGTGTTTAGAGATATCTCAAAAATACTGAGGAGAATTCAGTATAATGCAGAATAGTGTCTCTAACTCTATATCATCTAGCAGAATTGAAGCAGCATATAATCTGAATATTGTCTTCTGGATAACTTGTGTGCAATGTATAAATAACGATATGAAATATTTACTAAACATACTGGGATTATTCACTTTTTTTTTTTTTTTTTTTAAATTATCTGGTGCCTAAAGGTCTAGAAGATTCATACTCTTTGTTAGTTTGTTTTCATAAATACTGCAAGGGGAATGTGCTCATTAATGTTTTCATTTGGGTTAGGAACATGGTTTCCAGGTAAATTTTCTTGCTCATGCTTTAGTTTACAGTTTTGCGCTACAAATATGTTCCTATCTGTCTACCTGGCTTGGTAATGTAGATGCAGCCCATGTTGACTACTGCAATTTTCAGTTAGACTTCTACGTGACTAAAATCTCTGGAAGTTGGATTCCTTGTCTTTTGAAAAGTAACATTCAATTTATGGTAACTAAATTAATGTATTTGATTTTTTATTTAGCTAATACCTTCAATGAGTGAATCAAACTCTTTTGTATCTATGGTCAAAAGAAGCTGCATCCTGAATCTGGCTATTGAGCTGTCTCAGTTCTTAATGTACTTCCAGGACATAAGAAATATTTCAGCTTGATAGAGATGGAATTAAGTAACAGCAAGACTTCACAGGACTTCCTATTTAACTTCATATTTTTATTCATTTAGAAAGAGGTTTTATTGTGCTTTATTTTCTTGAATATGAACAGAGCTGACTTTTTAAAGGAAAATACAAAAATGTTTACTAGGTGGAAGTGGGAAAGCTTGAGGGTTTTTTCTAATTGTTATTATTTTTGTAAAGGTATAAGTCAGTTTATTCCTATTTGAAAGCTAATATATGCTTGTGAATTTAAGACGTGACCATATTCTTTTTTTTTTTTTTTTTACATCGTGACAGCTGCATGTGGAGGAAACCTGACAGGCCCAGCAGGAGTTATTTTATCACCTAACTATCCACAGCCTTATCCTCCTGGGAAGGAATGTGACTGGAGAATAAAAGTAAACCCTGACTTTGTCATTGCCTTGATATTCAAAAGGTACCATTTCTAGATGAATGCCTCTGTTTAACATGATTTTAAATGCCACATCTAAAAATGGCATGATTTATCACTTCTTAAAGCTTCTAATTATATTCTTTAGCTAAGTCCTGGAGCATACATCTAATATATCCTATATCATTGCTTCCAAGTAATGTAAAAGAAAATAAAATAGTTACATGTTTCTGTGAATTATGAAATAAAAAAATCTTTGAAAAACAATGTCAACTTATAGAAATGCTTGATTTATGTTGTTGTACCTTATAGTAGAGACTTGAATTGTAGTGGAAACTCTGTAACTTAGTTCTTAAAGGTTTTTACAAATACAGGCTAAATGTATTTTACTTTCGATGCATAGATTAGGAAAAAAAAAATTGGTCTACTTAGTCAAAAGATGAAAGACGTCTAGATAATGTTGTCTCATAATTTTTTAAAGAATTATTTGCTCAGTGTTCTATTATCAACCTATATTTGTTGCATAGATTTTACACAAATTGAAGTTCAGGGATATAGTCATATTCATGTACTCAGTTTATCTTTTCTATTTGAATCAGGCCTATATAATCATCTTACTTGCTATATCTATGGATGCAATGCAATTTTTTTTCTTTTTAAAATTCTCTATCCTAAGTGATTTTTAAGCTAAGAATGGTAACATTGCTGTTGGCTTCAGTGGGATGGTGATCAATTCTGATTCTTTTTTAGGAAGAAATGACAGTATGTTCAGATTTTTGTTGTGTGATATTTGCACCCTTTTTTTTTGAAAAAAAAAAAAAAAAAAACACCCAAAAACAATCCACCACCATCAAAACAACAACAGAAAAAACAGTTTCTTTTGTTGACTGATTACTATGTTTTCTAATAAAATATTGATATGCAAGAAATCAAAGAATCAATGCCTAAGGTACTTGAAATTATATAATCGAGAATAGTATAATCTTGTTTTTCAGTTATTTGATCAAATAGCATTAAGGGATGAGAATAGTTCACTAATTACACTCTTGAAAATGTCACATGATACGTATGGTAAGCACTATACTTCTGTGGACTGCCTAAATAATTAGCTCAAATGTCCCATTTCAAGTAACATGAAAGAAACTTACAGTTATTGCGTATTCGGGTTTGTTTGTGAATTATATTTTAAGGAATATAAGTATGAAAAATATAATGGAATTTGCAGTTTAGGCAGGCTTGTGGCATCAACCACCTTTCTAGGAAGCCTGTTGTAAACCAGGACATAAAGTTTCATGGTAGCACATATGGAAAACAGAATCACAGAATTATAAAATTGTTTGGGTTGGAAAGGACCTTTAAAGGTCATCTACTCCAAACCCCCCACAGTGAGGTAAAAAAATGCTTCCTAATGTCAAGTCTAAACCTAGCCTGGTGCAGCTTTGAACCATTCCCATTCATCCTCTCACTTGGTACCAGGGAGAAGAGCTCAGCACCTCCCTCTCCATTTCACCCCCTCAGGAAGCTGTAGGGAGCAATGAGGTCACCCCTCAGCTTCCTTTTCTCCAAAGTAGACAAACCCAGAGTCCTTAGGTGCTCGACATAAGACATTCCTTCCAGCTTTGTTGCTTTCCTCTAGACACATTCAAGGACCTTTTCATAATTCTTAAATTATAGGGCCCAGAACTACACACAGTATTCTAGGTGAGGCTGCACCAATGATGAATGTAGCAGGATAATCACCTCTTTTGTTCCACTGATTATGCTGTGTTTGGTGCAGCCCAGGATGCCCTCTTGGCTTCCAGGGCACACTGTTGACTCGTACTGAGCTTGCTGTCAACCAGCATCCCTAGATCCCTTTCTGCAAAGCTGCTTTTTAGCCATTCCTCTCCCAGTTTATGCCTGTGCCTGGTGTTACTCTGTCCTAGGCACAAAATCCATTGTTTGGACTTGTTAAATTTCATCCCATTAATGATTGTCCAATGCTCCAATCTATCTAGATCTCTCTGCAAGGCCACTTGTCCCTCAAGAGAGTCAACAGCACCTCCCAGTTTGCTATCATCAACAAACTTGCTAATGGTGCATTCAACTCCTGCATTGAGATTGTTGATAAATAAATATATAAAACAGAACTGGCCCTAGAATTGAACCCTGAGGAACGCCACTGGTGTCTGGTCACCAGCCTGATGTAGCCCTATTCACTACAAACCTTTGAGCTCTGCCCTTCAGCCAATTCTTCACCCAGTGCACCATGAACCCACTCATCCTGCAGCTGGACAACTTGTCCAGAAGGATGTTGTGAGGGACAATATCAAAAGCCTCACTAAAATCCAGAAAAAAACATCCACCACCTTCCCTTCATCCACAGTGTATGTGACCTTATCATAGAAAGATATCAAACAGAACTTTCCCTTTGTGAACCCTTGTTGGCTGTGCCTGGTGATTGTATTGGTATTTAAATGTCTTTCAATAACACTTAGTATGATCTTTTCCATAATTTAACTGAAGTTAGACTAACAGGTCTGTAGTTCCCTGGATTTTTCTTTACACCTTTCTTTTGTAAATTGCAATAACATTTGCTAGCTTCCATTTAGCAGGGACTGCCACAGGCTCTCAAGACCTTTGGCAGATGATCAGGAAGGGTAATGTTTCTTTGACATCTGCAAAATCTACTTTCTTAACATAGCATTTTCTGTTATTTTTATCTAACATTTTTCATTCTTAGGCAGTATGTACTATTCTCAAGGAACTAACTTTGAGAAGACAGCAGTATCTGCATAGGATGAGAATGTGGGCTGAGAATAGAGCCATGCAATATATCTTGTCAAATATGTGTTCGCTACAGAAATATTGAAAACCATTGTCTTGTGCAATTTTCTTTTCCTTCTTTTTGTTCTTTAGACTGCTATTTCTTTCAACTCTTCTAACTCTCAACTAAAAATTCTCTTTCTTACTGAAAGTTTCAAAAAATTTTTCTGACTTCTCTTACCTCTTGAAAATAGGACATAAAATATTATTCATTGTATGAATGTACTTAATTATCTTTTTCCTTTATTTTCAGTTTCAATATGGAACCCAGTTATGATTTTCTACATATTTATGAAGGGGAAGATTCCAACAGTCCTCTAATTGGCAGTTTTCAAGGCTCACAGGCTCCTGAAAGAATAGAGAGCAGTGGTAACAGTCTATTTCTCGCTTTTCGCAGTGATGCTTCTGTTGGAATGTCGGGATTTGCCATTGACTATAAAGGTATTGTTCTTACCATAATCTATGGAAACATAAAGGGAAAAGATATTATTTAGTATTTATTAAGACTTAAATCTGTTTAGTTCTAGGCATTCTCATACTGAAATGCCAAATAGTTCTTTGCATTGATGCAGGTTTTAAAAACTATTTTATATGAATGTGTGGAGGAACACAGAAATCCTCTTTCATGAAATCTCTTTCACATTACTTATGCACATTTTCATCTTCCAGAAAAAAAAAAAAAAAAAAAAAAAAAAAAGTAGATATAGAAGATGCACATCAAAAGTAGCATTTGGAGAAGAGTTTTAGAATAATGGAATTGTCTTACTGAATTAGTATGCATGACTGCTGCTGCTTCCTTGCTGATATATAACAATACATTTTCCTTTCCATTCCATTGTTGAATCTACACATGCATTTTTTGAGTAACTACTGCAGGACAATATTTGCATTTTTTAGAGGGTACCTATTACTAGACAGGGAATGGGTTACGTCGACTGTTTATTAAAGATTTTACATGCTAGTTTCTTTTCTGGTCACAGATGCTGTCTCTGGCTTGATTGATATCTCTGCTGAGATTTATTAAGCTGTTGTTCATCAGCAGAGGTGCTGTCACAGTTTCTTATTCCTGTCAATGGAAGCAATCCACATTAATGTACATGTCAAAAATGAAGGAACAAAATATCTAAAGAGTATAGAAATAACGTACCAATAAAATGAGAGAGGTTAAACAGATCAATTAAATAATTTTTATATTTAGTCTTCATATTTCAGCCAGCATCATGTGTTATTCTCCATGTTGGCAAGGCTTTTCTTCCCAAAGCAATTGTCAAATTGCCATGGGTGAAATCTTAGTTTATTTGTTCCTATCAAATCTTGAAACAAAATATGAATAAAATGGAAAAAACAATTTATTCTGAGTAGTCTTGTTGGCCCAGCAAGAAAAGAAACTGTCAAGCTGAGCAGGAGATAAAGAGATGAAGATGTCTATTGAAAATGTGCATACATATTTTTGCTGTGCATGTATTTTCTGTTCTCAGCATAGTCTGATATGTGTGCCTCTATGCATCTGAAGTTAACTGAAATGATAGGAAAATAAAAATATAGCATATAAGAGCAGAATAATATATTTTTAAGAGTTATTATATTAAATGGCCAGTATATTTGTGCATAGTAATTGAATATTTTATTAATGATATAATTTAATATTTTATATAAAATCTATTAATTTATATTTCTGATGATAGACATCCAGTTTTGATTTCTGATAATATTCCTTGAGTATTTAAAGAAAATACATGCTTTATTAACATTTAATAAGGGAAGGAGGCATGCTGTAAACTTTGACTATGAATTTTTAAATAAAAAATCTTTTCCTCTTATAATAAACTTTATTTATATTAGATGTGTCCTTCTCTCCGAAAGAGTTCAATATTTAGCAAAATATTATTTATAGAAGGAATATTACACTATATTTTCATAGATTTTAAAGGGACTAAGTTGTGTTTAAGCCTTTTGTATAAAAACATATTGCCTAGTTATCTACAGTATAGTGATACTAATATTTTGTTTTCATTTAATTAGTTATAAATAATGTTCTAAGCCTAAATCCTGCATATTTGAATATAATCTCAATTGTATTCTTGAAACAAAGTGATTTCTAATATGAATTATTTCTTCCATCCCTTTTCCTTGTATTTTAACTCGCCAAAGATGAATGAAATCCTAGTCTTGTTAACATCAATGTGTATGCTCACTTTGACTTAAAGATTTCGTACCTATTAGCTCATGACAAAAAATAACTCTTTATTTTGTCAGCCTTCAAGCCCCAGTTATTATTAAATCTTCTAAAATATGAAGAATAAAAGACAATACATTTTTAATTTTTAAATTATTCCATAGTATGACAGCTTTCTAACCAGCAGTTATTGAGGACTGTGCATGATACTTGGTTAAAAAACATAATAGTGTTAAGTGGTGAATTCTAGAAATGGTAGTTTTTCTTCTACACTACTAAACTTCATTGGGGTCATTCAGCTTTTGGAGAGTTCTACTGACAAAAAGTAAGAAGAAAAGGCTGTTGGTTAGACCCCCTCAGTATAATTTCCTTGTCCAGCTAACCAATCTAATGCAAACATTCATGATCTTTTAGTAAGCATACAGAAACAAGAAAAGTATTTTAATAAGATCTTGAAAAATGTAAACTAACTGGAAATAACCAATGATAGTTGTTATTTTTTTTTTTTTTTAATTGAAAGTGTATATACATTTATTTTAATTCATTTTAACAGAAAAGCCACGGGAGGCTTGTTTTGATCCTGGAAACATCATGAATGGGACAAGAATTGGAACAGACTTTAAGCTTGGTTCTACTATTACTTACCAGTGTGATTCTGGATATAAGATTGTTGATCCTTCAAGTATAACATGTGAAATTGGTGGGGATGGAAAACCAGCATGGAACAGAGCATTACCATCTTGTAATGGTATGTACTGTTTCTTACCATTTCCGTTGTCCCCTGAGTGAATTCATTTTCTCAGTCCCTGAGGCTATTTATACTATTTCTAAACATATACCTTGTATTTAAAAAAATCTGAAAATAAAATAAAAAATATATTATTATATGAGTTTTTAACTGTAGCTTAGTCATTAATGTATTGTTTTAACTATTTGAAAAGATATTTAAATTCTGAATTCAACACATATTCTTATGTGCATAATGATTAAAATGTAATTTGTACGTTTCCATGGTTTCCCCTTTACATCAATTTTAGTGGAAGGCTTTGTGGTCTGTGTGAGAATCCATATAAAATAGATTAAATAATAATTATGAAGTATTACTGGCCTGTCTGTTTGTTTTTTGTTTTTTTTTTTCTTTTTATTCTTTTTGTGTTTTCTGTTGCCAGTTTATTGTTTCTTAGTCTGCAAATTGGGGCAATCCTTTCAACAAAATGTAGCTTCAATGTATCACTGATTTATAATAATAGGGTTTTATCTATGCTCCCACGTAGTCTCAAGATGTATTGTTTTCAGGTTATTACCTTCCTAGTGACAGTAATTTAGAACTGCATTTTTAAAGGATGTTTGAATTGTGACCAGAGCAAGGACAGGGGACTGGAAATGGGTTAAGTTGTTAGACTTAAGTTGTTAGACTATTTCCAGACATGATTTTGGTCCAGAACTTATAGCACTGTAAAATTTCTTAGTCGTAGTGCAGGAGTAAGCATGAAGAAGAAAAAGAAAAATGACCTGT
Organism: Antrostomus carolinensis; assembly: GCF_000700745.2. Taxonomy (NCBI): domain Eukaryota; kingdom Metazoa; phylum Chordata; class Aves; order Caprimulgiformes; family Caprimulgidae; genus Antrostomus; species Antrostomus carolinensis. The sequence continues at coordinate 37,598 of NW_010310406.1, forward strand.
AGTTACCCTTGCATACTGATATACTTATTCTTTGGGCTCTTTGTGTCTTTGACAGAAAATTCAAATTTAAATTTAAAAATCAACATTCATTTTATTATTTTTTTAAGCAGAATGATCATCCTATTTCTTAAGAAATAATTTACTATTTAAATACTATCTATTATTATAGCACTTTATAAAATATGATAAAAAATATGATATAATAAAAAATAGGGGAAATGTTCTTTTGAATCCTTTATTTTTTACACCCAGAAATAAAGGTCTAGAATAGATAGAGAGAACTCCAAAAACAATACCCATATTTTTTAAGAAATAGACATCCATATCTCACATAGAGTTCATTTTAAGATCATCCAATAGTTTATTAAAAATCTAAAATTTTACAGACTATTTTTCAGCATAAATCATTTAGTACTTGACAATAACAAATATTTCTAACTTTCTTTTGATTTTTAAAAGTTGTCCTATATTTATACAACACATGCTGAAACAAGGGAGAGAGGATAAATTACTTAGCCATAGCTCTGAGACATCATTTTAATTTTCTGCCTCAGTAATTATAATTCTTATTTCAAGATGACAAGAAATGCAATATTTAGATGCTTGATATCTATTCTAAATAACACTGGGTGTCTAAAGAAGCAGAAATTATTAACTGGGAGATTGTGTATATTGATACTGTTAAATCTGAATAAAAGTAATCTGGTATACCTGCTTGTGAAAGTACTTTAACTCTGTTAATCTAGTATGATTTACTGTGTGTTCTATTTTAAAACACATACTCATGACTTGAGTTAAAGTGTGGAAGTTTTTTAAGTATCATTTACATGGCTTCTATACATGTGTCTAGTATGGAGCAAACTATACTCGATAAATAAGTATTTATTTATTTGTACTCCTTTGTGGAGTCCTAAATAACTCTTTAATATAATAGACTTGATTTATGAGAAGGGAAAAAAATCTCAAATTGTGGGTTATAATGAAACCAGAAATTACTGAGGACTGCATGAGCTCTTGGATCCCTCTAAGTCTTATTTTACCATAGTACTGTAATGATGGCTATGCCAAAGATCTGAAGGAAGTAAAACATCCTTCTTTTTGTCTTTTTGAGACATTAATAATTTAAAGTAAAAGAACAAAGATGTGAGTGGAAAGTGTAAACAAAATAAATTATTTTATGTTTAAATATAAATATGAAAAATAGATTAATTACATAAAACTTATACATAATTTTGGGGGTAGGAGTCGTACAGGAGACCAGAACCAAAATACACTCAGAATCACCTTTGTTATCACGTAAAGCCCTCTTGTAAAATACAGCTCAACCCAATCAAACCTGAAAATATCAAACAAAAATGCTCATGATGCAATTTTACCACAATATTCTGAGTTTATATTTATTTATTTGTACTGATAGTATAATCTTTGAACTTCTTTAAAATATTTTATGAAAAAACATTAGAAATTTTGAAGCATGAAAAACTGAAACAACCTAAAATGAGTTCTGTATAGTAAATCTTAAGAATCTCTGAAAATTACACATTTAGTTATTTGAATTAATTCTCCTAATTAAGTGAATTAATTCTAGTCTGTTTATTTGTGGTGTGGTTTTTATTGTTTGCTTGTTTTTTTTTAAGGTAGCGCTTTACAGTCAGACATGATGAAAACAAATTTCATATATATCTAGGTAATAGTTGGAAACTGCCAATAGGTATGTTCTGATATTGAAGGCTTCAAGCATACTGTTTTCATTATTAATTTCACAATCCTTAATGAAGTTATTAAAATACATCCTCTGATAATGTAGCTTTTGCTCATTAAAACAAACATTACTTACAGTCAAAACTGAGAGCTCTCTTTAGGATATATTGGACTGCCACAACACTGCATTGATAAATTTTAGAGCCTTAACCTAAAAGAAAACTTTTCTTGCTTTTTTTTTTTTTTTGAGCATAAGCACACACAGGCTTTCCTTACAGAGTGAATAATCTACAAAGATGATATCACAGATATTATCAAAACCATATCTAAAAATAGGAAACCACATTTTAGAAGGGAACATTTTTACAACTCCGTAACTTTTGACATAGATACATAGATAGATATAGACATTCATTTAAATTGGAAAAAACAGCCTTACAGTTTCTTTCAACTAAATAATTTATACTTCCAGTCCTATATAAATACTTATAGTCAAGTAAAACTCTCATGTATTGTAATTTTTAAAGAAATTTTAATTAAAATTATATCCTGAGAAAGACTTGTTAGATATGTCATTATAGGAAAACCAGACAAAAGCAAAAGCACTAAACTGTCACTTTGTAATCTTTAGGTCTTCATTTTCAGACTGAACTAATACAGACAACTGTAATTAATATAACACATTTCTTTCTGTTTTGTTTCCAGCACCATGTGGAGGGCAGTATACTGGATCAGAGGGAGTGGTTTTATCACCAAGTTATCCTCATAATTACACTGCTGGACAGACTTGCCATTATTCAATAACTGTACCTAAAGAATTTGGTAAGTATTTCTTCTACTGATTTTTCAGTCATTAATCATTGTTCTACTGTTCAAATGTCTTTCATGTTTAATAGTGACCTTAGATTTTCAATATACTGTGTATTGCTTATCAAAAATAAATATATTCTTGACACATAAATTGATTCTGGGGTTTTGACCTTTTACTTCTCCCTAGAGTAATCAATACAATTCGGCTAAGCTATCTGTATCTGCTATCCAAGCATATCCTGAGTTCTTTCATTGATTATATCATTCATCATCATGGAATAATCATTCATTCAAGCTTCCTTGAAAGTAAAATAATTTGTCAAAAAACAAGCATCAAGTATTCTATTTTATTTTATTTTTTATTTTTCATGTTTTAACAAGGGCAAGATGAGTAGAATCACATTTAACAAGTACAGTGGAGGGAAAGAAATCAATTTTACATAAAAGTACCAGAAATGTTTGTGAAAAATCACAAAACTAATTATTTCAATGTGTCGAAATACTCAGACAGAATCTCTAAAACTTATGCAATTGTATGCAGGACATGGTTTTCTGCAAAGCAGGTTTCTCTAATTCAGGTCCAAATAGCAATAAGATCCATTTTGCTGCTTACTTATCAAAAGACTGAATGCACAGCAACTTAGTATGTTTGGTACTTTTGATAAGCAATGAAAGCTGTAAGGACTCAGCAGTTTTTTCACTGAGAAATTTGGAAAGCTGCTGACAGAAGGAGTTAGAGATTTACAGGTTGAGAGCTTGGGAAAAGTTTATTACACTTGCTAATAATAATTCATAAGGTCATTCTAGTACTGAACTCTTGATTACTAGTCTTTTCTAGTAGTAGTAGTAGTAGCAGTATTTGAGAAAAGCTCAATGTTTTTACTCACAATATTTGTTCACTGTTTTGTAGTAAGAAAATCATTAACTACATTTTCATCACAATGTTCTTACATTTCAGAAGCATTTCTTCAGAAAAAAAAAAGAAATACATTTATACAGTAGATACTTGCAACAACTATGGTTAAATAATTATCAAATAAAATATATTTTGAATAGTAATTGCCCTATTTCAAAAAACACAACATGTATCATATAAAAGTTAATAATCGGTGTTTTAAGGGTGAGAGTAACACAAGTCCTTCAGATCTGTATTACAGGAAAGTTTAAAAGTAGTCTGTGTTATTTATTATAGGTATGACTTTTCTACAAGAGAAAGTGAAACTTGATAGGATGCAATTCTTCTTTTTCCTGCTAGAATTGTACAGAATGCAAGAAAATAACCAGTAGAACTAGTGCCTGCAACTTACAGAAGAATCTGTCATATAATTCAGAGTGATTAGATCCCTAATACAGTAGTTACATTTAAATGCTATTGGAGCTTTACAGAGAGCTTTTATCCAGTTTGAGGCTTTATTGTACAATATTTTTCACTAGAATTCCTGATCAAGAACATGCAAAATATCTTTAGGCCCATATAAAAAGTTGTGAAGTTCTTTAAAGTAGTTACATTGTGGTTTTTTGTTTTGTATGTTTAACTAGTGTATTGAATAATTGGATATTGTCACAATTTAGAAGATTTTAATAAATAATGCTCAAAATTTCATGTTTTACCATATGCTATTTAAAAACTATGAAACCTTTTTACCAGCCATCTAAACAAATAAATATTTTCATTCTTATTTGATAGAAACTGACACAAGTAGAATCTATACATAACATTTACAATACTTGGCAAGTACCTGAAAAAATGATTTCCCTATACTTGATCTCATGATAGTCCTGACTTGAAGAGGGCCTGACAGAAAAGTTGCTTGAATATACTGGCCATAAACACAACTTAAAAACAAACCTTTTTCATTCATTATATAAATTTTATTTTAAAAAGATATATATTTTAGCAGTTCTAATAGGTTTGGAGATTGAAAAACAGTTAAGTAACTTTACTGCTAGTTGATAATAGAAAGGATGCCCTCGCAGCAGTGAAGACTAACTGCATAATAGGTTATTTTTTTATCTTCTCTCTCTTTTTTTTTTTTTTTTTTCTCTCTGTCTTTTTTTATGTAGTTGTGTTTGGGCAATTTGCCTATTTTCAGACAGCGTTGAATGACGTGGCAGAATTATTTGATGGAGAAAATTCTCAGGCTAGACTTCTTAGTTCACTGTCTGGATCCCACTCAGGTAAGTAATAGAGAAAAGAAGTATAAATTGCTTATGCAGCTCAGTATGGAAAAAATAAATCAGGAGAATGTTATGAATTTCATTTGGAAATATAATAATAAAGTCATTGGAACAAGATACTAAGGGAAATGGAAGACCTCTCTAAATCTCTGAATTAGGATATCCTTCTGGAACATATGGTTTAAGCAAGAACTGATCACTGGGATCAGTGCAAAAATAATGGAATTAAATTCTCAGATCTTTATGTAAGAGGGCAGATTGGAGGAAATTTAAACTTTTGATTTTTACTTATTACTTGTGCCATATCTGATTTACATTGTTTTAGGATAGGATTCTGTTACATGGAATCACTAGTTAAAATAATATAGAATTAATCTAAGTGAAAGAATTATAAATCCTATTTACCAATTTATCTAAGTTAAATTAGAGCATTATTATAAATTTTAGTAGAATTTCCTAAAAAATGGGTTGACATAATGGAATGAGAATAAAACCAGTTGTCATATGGAGTAACATCCCTGCAGTATAGATGTATTGAAATTTTGTCTGCAGTGATTCATTACTGAATTTTTATCATGAGTGTAGCTAGATATTAATCCTCAAGTCAATATATAAAAATCAAAATGCTATTGGAAAGTTAATCATGTATATATGCTTCATGTGTGACCATATATTTTATTGAAGCAACTACATAAAATGAATCATGGATCTGTTCTTTCTCATTTCAGTTTTAGTTTTGAAATTTTGAACATCACATGAAGATCCCCTGTGGCATTTTTCAACTACTTTTAATGGTTTAATGTGTTTTGCAAGGCAAGGCAAAGCTCTCAGTCACAGAAAAAAGTTAACCAAAAATGCTTTTAAAGATTTTGGCCCCAGATGGTAGTAGAGCTCCCCAGACAAGAAGTTTATCGAAGCTCTAGTCCCAACAGCTGCAGTAAATGTCAGAAAGTTTATGTTTTTGAATAATGAAGACTTTTTATTCTGACATTTTTTCTAACCTCCAATGGCAAATTTAATTTTATACACTGTTATTTATGTTTTGTTTAACTATAGAGGAAAAGATAAAACTATGTATTTTAACCATATATTTGTTTAAATACTGAATGGTTGTAACTGTTGTTTCTGTTTCATGTATTTAATTTGTTTTGTGTTTTCATTTGTAGGAGAGACGTTGCCTTTGGCTACATCTAATCAAATTCTTCTGCGATTTAGTGCCAAGAGTGGGGCATCAGCCAGAGGGTTCCACTTTGTTTACCAAGGTAAACATGTTTGCTTTTGGTGGAAGACACTGATGCTGGTCTCACGCTGTATTGTTTTGTATTCTTCTTAGGTCTTGAAGTATTTCTTCACATATAGGTATAGTCTTAAGCTTTTTCCAGCCATCAGGGACTTCTCCTGATGGTAGACTGTCTTCATTAGTGGCAGTTGTCTCTGGTGAATCCTGTCTGGCCCCATGGACTTGAATATGTCCAGCCTCTCTCAGTAGTCTGTAATCTGTTGCTCCCTCATTGTTGACTGTTCATGCCATCCTCAGACTGCAGAAGTATACGGTGAGGACTGTGAAGGTAAGGCAAAAAGGGCATTTAATACTTAAATATTTTCTGCATCATTTGTCATTAGGTTGTCCACACACACCCTGCCGCCAATGCATCAACATACCCACATGTATTTTGAACTTCCCTTTGTAATTAGCATACCTGTAGACTTTTTTTCCCTAATGTCCCTTGTTAACTATTACTCCATCTGGACTTGGACTTTCCTGATTTTTGTTTCTAAGTAGCTGAGCAATGCTGTCATACTCCAAACTTATTACCTGTCCTTGCCTCCACTTGTCGTATGTTCCCTTTTTGTGTTGAAACTGTTTGAAAAGCTCCTGGTCTAGCCCTGCAGGCTTTCTTCCCAGATTCCTAGTCTTCCCTCAGAATGGGATAATTTATTCCAAGGCTCTCAAATCTGTCTTTAAAAGTTCAGCAGTATCCTTCCCCTTTGTGCCTGTTCCTTAGGAGATTCTACGTACCATCTTCAAGAAAATGCAAAAGTCTGCTCACCTTAATTCCTATCTTCGGTCAGTTCCTCAACTCCATGGTGCTGTGGTCGTTGCAGCCCAAGCTGGCATCTATATCCACATGCAAAACCAGCTCTTCTCTGTTTGTAGCAGCTAGACAGATTTTAGCTACCTGATTTAATTATCTGATAGAAATATCTTTTAAATCTAGCCAGTGTTTTGCTTGACTAAAATGAGTAAGAACAAGACAACAGAACTTATTTTCTAAACACAGTGACTATTATGTTCAGTTTTGAGCAAAAGGAGATATACATCTTTATTTTATATTGAGATAGATGTAAGGTCCCACTGTACAGGCAACAAATTCAGTCCGAAAGGGGCTTCTGGGCAGTTCAGTAGATGTATTGCATACGCAGCCAATAAGCTTAATGAGACAGTCATTGAACACTGTGGCTTATTATATACTAGTTTTTCAGCTTTGCTAAATTGAAGTGTAGAGGTAGTTTTGGATAGTTTTAAATAATAATGTCAAGATTCATTTAAAAAATATATATATTTTTTACATTGGATCTTAGTCATGGTTTGACACAGCAAATTAATAGAAAGAACGCCCTCACCTCAAGAATATTTCCATAGTAGTAAGGAGCTTGTTGGTATTGTCCAAACTCCTTCGTGCTGGTGTTTTAAAGCCTTGTTACTTCTGTGTTTATAGAAAGATATCACCATGACTGCACACTTTACTTTGGATATAGCTCAAGATATCAGTACCTGCCCTTTTTACACATCAAAAGCATCACCTGCATTTAAATGTATCATACAGAATTGGTTGGAAAAGAGGGGGAATACAAACTTCTGGAATTAGAAAACAGCTTTCAGCATTTGAGTTCTTATCATACATTTGCATATGAATGACATCTTCTTGTCTTATTCTATTTGATTTTCATATGGCTAAAGTGCTTAGTTATTTTTTGTTGCTTTTAAATAATTCTTAGTGATACAAAGCCTCAATTTTGTTAGCTGTATATGTGTGCATATATGTATACACACACATATGTATTGCTGTTGAACAGTAAGTCTCCAGGTGAGCACAATATAAGCCTCATTTTAGGCATTTATTTGGACTACATTTATTTTTTAGTTACTGTAAGAAATAGATTTTAACAAATGAGAATTGTTCTCTGCAGCAGCAGAAAATGAGTCAAGCAAAGCCACCTT
>NW_010310407.1:0-22764 GCF_000700745.2 Antrostomus carolinensis
TCATCCTCTGCTTTTAATGCAGAGGATGAGAGAATTAATATATTATTAATGGATCTTTATCAACCATTCAGTATCTGTTAAAATATGAAGTCTGTTAATACTTTTTTCTTAATTTTCGAAACTTCTAAACAAATGGATAAGAATAAAGCAAACACATCTTCCATAGATACCTACTAATTTACCACCCCTCTGATCTTATAGCTATAATCACTTCTAAATCTATTTGACAAAATTTTAAATTCCTTACCTCAAATTAAGAAAGACAGGATTTCTGTGAACTTCAGGCTAAGAGATGAAAAGTTAAAAGCTTCTCATGTGCATTCCTATGAAGCAGCTGAATCTGTGTGCTTTTCCTGCCTCATATTTTCCAAAACTTGAAGGATGGGGTAATCCTGAGGATCTCTAGCATTGCTCATGTTAGGAAAACAATTAAAACAGACGTTACAGGAATTATACTTAAATAAGGTGATTAATTATGAAAGTCATTAAGTACTGGATTGATATTGTGGGACCATTGATTTGGTATTTTCTACTTAGACCCAAAGTCAGATTGAAGAGCACAAATGAACAGCCAGTTATTAATATTGACATATCTAGAGAAAGGTAGGGATGAGAAGGGTAGATCACTTTGGAGTGAGCTGCCACTTCTGCTAGTGGGACTCCAAAGAAAGACACAGACAGCCCCAGTACTACCAGTAGGACACAGCCAGCCTGGTCCCAGTGAAATCAATCAGGGGCTGCTCCTTGAGCTGCTCTGCTGGTGTCTGTAAACACACAGAGCCAAAGCACACTTTCTGTGCCCCACAATCTGTAAAGTTTATTGCATACCTGTCACACAATGCTTTCCCCATTTTTATTTTGCCCTTATGATTACAAAAGTTCCTCAACTTTGAAAAACTATAAAAAATATTCATAGCAACTCCAGGGAGTTTTGTCAGCTTTTGTATGGCTGATGGTAGCAGAACAGCCCTTAGTTTGTTTTAGTATGGTCATTTAAACAATTTAAGCTTAAAATGTTTCCAGGTCAAAAATTAGGGCTATGTCTAACAAGTACATTAAGCCTTATTATGTCTATTAAGCACAGGGAGTCACCCTTGCTGCAACTACACATTATGTTTGAAAGCGGTTATGGGCAGCATACTGAATTCCCTAATCAAACCAGCGTGGGAGGTACTTTTTTGTGACATTTAGAGGCCCTCAATTACAAAATAACTGGCTAAAAGGGCAAATAAATGGATTTTTCTAACATAGTGCCAGAAAACATAAACAGGCACTGGACATAGGCAAAGAGCTGGAAACATTTTTTTGCATTCTGGTTTTACTTTTCTTCTGTTTCTTTGGTATCTTAAGACACTCAAAATGAAAAAAAGCTCAATATCTGAGGGAAAAATAACCTCGTCACTTGAGGAATCAAACATTTAGAAATTGTCCAAAAGACAAAAATTAAAGATATTTTTATCTGCACCATTCAAAATAGAATAGAATATAGTATCTTCTATTACTTTACAATTTAAAAATTACAAAAGTGCTGGTTCAAGTTTGTATGAAGCTGAAATAACTCAAGTCCTGTTGTTTTTTTTTTTTTTCATGTTCTCTAAGTCTTTTATCAGTGATTTAAAATGAAGCATATTTTTCTAGAATGTGTATCTCAGGGCTGGGATCCTCAAAGGAAACCAAATGGCAAAAATCATAGATCTTGTTCCCTTCTGCTCTTTGACAGTCCCAAGCAAGAAAGTTATGAGGTTGGAAAATCAGGTTTATGTTCTATTGTTACAAAAATACTTTCTTCATGCATTCAATGTGGTTTTAATTTTCTAGAAGGCCACAGAAGCAAATGCCAGTTTAGTGAGATAGTATATGCAAATAGTTACAGAAAGAACATACACCACATTCTCTATTTCTTTCAGAGGCACTGGTGTATTATTTCACACAAGTAAAGTGACTTAAGAGTAGCTTAGACTGGAAACACTTTGGGTTTTCTGATGCATAATACTGGATAGCTGTAAAGAAGTTTAAATTTCAAGCACTATCAAGCACAAAGATGTCACTCCCAAACAGCAGACAAGGATCTGGTCTTAAAAAGGTGAAGTATAAACAGACAAAACTGACCTGGTAGGTAAGTATTTTAAGCTTCATCTGCAAATGGAAGAGATAGTCTGTCTACTGCCTTCACATAAACAACATGGTTAAATATTTTAGACATTCTTTTGAGCACTGATCTAAAAGAACTCTCACAAGATTAAAAAAAATCATTACCATTAATGTTCTCGATTTGGAGCCTGAAAGCTTGAAAACTCAAATATGACAGTTAAGACTATGTTGGTTGTTCCTAAGACTGCTGGAAAAATAAAATGTGCAATTAGAGCTTTTTGATTACCTGAAGGAAGTTCAACACTTCACAAATTAGTGCTCCAACCTGGAACAGTGCTAGAAAATTTTTAATGTTTGCTTCAAAATAAATTTTCCAATATATTTTGATGTAGAATCTGCAAAACATTTGTGGATGTCTATTTAAATTAATTTCAGTGTTTACTGTTTCCTCTGACAACAGCTACTGAAATAAAAACTTTCCTTAAAAAATTCACTTTCTACTAACTTTTTGTTTACTTTTCACTTTTTGTTGGAAAATTCTCCCATCAAAGTAATTTTAAGATCTGTGAGAATCTTCTGAGGAAACAAAGGTAGGGGAAAATGATAAATTAAGAAAAATACAACACAAACAAATGCCAGATTTTATTGAGGTACTGCATTCACATATGTTTGTGCACTGAACAATCACATTTGGCTAAAGACAACCATATTCATGACGTGAAGACACCACATTAAGATGGCACAGAGGGAAAGCTTAAAAGAAAGCATGGTCAACATGGTGTGCCAAATTCTGTTCTGCTTGACAACTGTGTTATCTCATTGGAATCGCACAGGGTAAAGACATCAATTTGCATGAAAATTACTAGCAGCAGTAGCTGGTATGTGCAAATGAAAACATGCTACTTCTCAGTACAGTAACCACAGATAAATACATAACCCTGGCACAGCTTCAGATTGGCCTCTGGTTATTGACAGTGGTTGTAACAACCAGGAAACATCTCTGGAAGAGTGAGTCAAGTTCTTGTGGCTCACAGTCACAGTTCATCCTTGTGGCTCAGGAAACCTCTTGAAGCCACTTGGTTTTGTCAACAGCTTGTTTCGGTGGGGACCTTGTGAAGGATGCAGCTCTGTATCTGCAAAATAACAATCACAGTTAAGAATTAGACTGAACAGGGGAAGATTTTTTTCCTCTGCTGTACAGCAGAGTTGATAAGGAGACACTCCAAACAGATCCAGAACAAACCACAAACTACTTCTTTCCAAGCAACTAATTATATCCCTAACCTTTATCATGTGAAGATTACATCTCTGAAGGGCATCCCTACAGCTACGAAACACTAAATGCCTCCTCTGGGGATGTGTGTAGATGGGTAGATCTGCTGTTGCTCCTCTGCTGTGCAAGTCAGGGTTTAACCTTGCATGTGATAAAAGCTCAAGGCACAATGGTGGTAAAACAAAAGAAAAAAGGCTTAGCAGATAAGAAGTCATTCATCTAACATTTATATGCAGTGCCTCTTGGGAAATGCACCACTAATATTTACATTAAACCACACATTTCATTTTTTTTTTCTGATAGACATAATCACAATATGTGCCTTTAATCCTGAATGATACCAAAATATATTCCAAACTACACTTGAAAAATTTCTATGCAAAGAAATTACTCTACTGCTCATTAAAACAGGATTTCTTCTGAGGTGAAGCACAATAGCTGTTGGTACAACAGGGTTTGGAAGCAGATGTTTGTCTGGATATGCAAAAAACAATGGACATGCACTGAAGTCTGGACAGAAAATCTCAGCTAATTTAGCTACTGACAGAAGTTCTGAAGTGTGAAATCCTTGTATTTCACGGCAGATGGCAACTAGCAGCAAAGAGCATCCTAACCAGCAAAGAACATCACTGGTTCATTGAGAGGAACGACACTTACCTGAGTTATCAGTGATACAGCATTTCTGATTTAATATTAAATCAAAAGGGAGTTTCAATGTTCCTATCATGACCATCACTTTTTCTCCAGAGTAAGGGGCAGACCCACAAACAGCCTGACACAGCTTCCAAGACATTTCTTTCCCAGACCTGGACACAGTCCAGCAAAAGCCAGGGGCTGCTAGTGTGGCCTAAGGAATGCCCGGGGCTTAGACACAGCCCCACGCACACTAAGGCTGTAGAGATCCTTCATCTATCTCACTTTTGAGAAGTGTGAGTCTAGCCTGTTCAAGATGCCCTTGGAAGAAAGTCCCACAAGTTGCCTCATTGGCTGGTCCAGCACTACTTCTATCCCTATAGTTTGGAAGATTTTCTATTACTAAATCTGGACCTACTTCAATGTTAGATTCAGCATATTAATTTCCCTGCCTGACACAGACATGGAAAATAATCACTGTCCTCTATTTTACATAATTGAACACTGTCACTCATCTAGGCTTAAGGCAGCTTAATCCTGTCCTGCTGTTCCAAAACCTTTACAATTTTCTCAGTTTTCGCTGTCCCCCAGTATCTCAACCTAAGAGCATTACTGTAATGGAGGCACTGCCAGCATTAATTGGAGCCAGAGTTCCCCTCCTTGGCATGTCAGACTCTGTTTATGGGATACTGTAAATCCTCAGATTTTTTTTTCCCCACATTACTTAGTCAGTTATTCTCCTTTAAGTATATTTGAAGATTTGATTTCTTCTTTTTAAGTACAGTACTTTGCGGCAGATGAAGAAATGACCAACACCGAGATGTCTTCAGGCATCAGGCATCAGCACTTTACTGAAGCTTTGCACTGCTTATATATCCTTTTTTCCTCCAGCACGCCCCAAGCACGCAGCATTCTTTCACTTTTGATTCGTTACCCTTATCAGCACACGGCGAGCACACGCCTAAACAACTGACATGACTGGATAACTCCACTTGTTCACGAGTCATTCTTTTACTTCTGACTGGTTACTGATTACAGCACACAACTCATCCCTTATCTTGTCTCATGCACATTCTTGCTTGTTAGTCCACTTTGTTTTATTTTTCACTCAAGGTCAGGAATTAATTGCTCAAGGCTGAAGCCGCCTGCAGCTTCAGCTCTTAAAGCACCAACAGCACTTTGCTTTTCTTTATGGTATTTCACCTTTTTGATTTCAGACTTTTTCTCCAGGGCACTGAGATAATTCTGAAAGGTAGTTTTATCTTCCAGAATCTTGCAACCTTTCCCAGGGTGGTGGCATCCATAAATTTTATACATATGCTCTTTACTCCTTCAGCCAAGCTCTTACTACTCAACTGGAACAGAGTATTGAGACATCCTGCCTTCCAAAAGTAGCCTGAGCTACAGAAAACTCCTCTTTGACTGCATTTTCATAAGGACCTGTAAGTCATAACCACTTGTTCTTATTTATCTGACAGGCAAAATTACCTTGACAAAGAGAGAAATTATACTGGCTTGTCATGATTTGTCTTAATGGAATCTGTATCACATTTTTCTTGTGTGTAACTTGATTGTTTAATAATTTGATACATTACCCCTCCAAGTTAGAAGCGATGCCTCCAGCTGCCTAGTTCCTGTCCCTTTATAAAGCTAAGAGCTGTGTTTGCCCTTTTGCTGGAAAAGAACATGCAAACAAGCTTGAATTGTATGCTGAACTACATCAGTTGCAAGGGTGTAGGGGGTCCTGTTCCTAATTAAAACCTAATGAATTTGGCAGAGGAAGTATGCATGCTAAATCAAATCTAATTGCTACATGTAGCTTTCTCACAGCAGTGGAAGGTTTGCAGCCACTGGTGGGACTCTCCTGCTTACCACTGCACTGTGAAGCGGCTCTTCACAACAGGTGAGGGCAAGAAATTTGCAACAAGCAGACAACATGAAAAGCAGAGGACAAAAAACAATTAGAGACAATTGGAATTTCTTCCAACACTTAAATGGATTATCTGTTGAAGTTCAGAAAAGATCCTTGCCTCCCTTTTCATTTTCACAGAAAGTTCCCAGCTGCTCGGTTCTGGATCTGGAAGCAAAAAGGCTCACAGGCTAAGGGCATAGTTTTCCTGCTTTTAACCCAAAAAGAGGTCTCAAGTATTTTGAGTCTTCATGATAACACCAGTCTCATTTTGACAACAAAAAAGAATTGGATAATTAGCCCACAAAAAAAAAACTTTCTAAATTTTTGGTCTTTGTATAATGCATGCATTCAAACCCTACCAAAAAAGTCCTTTGCAGCTGGCCTTTCAATTCTCTCCCTGTTTCTCTCTTCCTGTAAGCAACAGTGGTTAGCAGGCTACACTTCAAGGCACCCCATAAACATTAGTCTCCATAATACAGTGGAAGGCAGACAAACTGAAACATGAGGAAATGAGAGGCTCATGGCCTTCAGAAAGCAATGCCACATTCACAGACCTGAACTGAGGTCTCATCTCAGTACTTAGCGCCTGCCTCAGATATTTTTGGATTTTCTCACTACAGATGGCTTCCTGACTGCAGGATCCTTTTTAGTCTTCCCATGCCATTTTTCTCCCACAAGCCACTCCATTTGCAACATCAGAAAAAAAAAAAAAAAATATGTTGAAGTGGTTAGGAGTTTTGAAATTAGTTTTGTTACACGTAAGTATTTTCATGAGGGCAAGCAGCCCAAACCAACCTGTTATGCTGATAATGAAGAATGCTGAGAAAGATGCTTTTGCACTCATGATGCACAAGATGGCTTTTTTTTTTTTAAGGGTACAAGAGAAAATACATGAAGCAGGGAACTCTGACATATTTACTTTCCTTCTGATCTACAAACAGGCCCACTTTTTTTTCTTGTGACAGACATTGCTGATCTACAGCTATTCTCACATTCTGTGGCTGTTTAGCCACGAGCTTTCACCCCCTGCAGAAAACAAAATGCATGTTTCATGCCATCTGAAGTCTTTTGCATTATTCATAAATTCCTCTTAAGCCTGAAGTACAATTCGTCTGTACCAGCATGCATTTTAAACACTATCTTGTATGGTGTGTGCCATAGGCAGTTTGACTTTTTAACATGATTTCAGCATAAAAATCAAGTCAGCATATGAAACTTGATTTTTTGCAAGATAATATTTTCAGTTCTCTATCAGACTTGACTCAGCACTTGTAGGTAGCATCCCCAAGAAGCAGAATATGACTAAACTACCCATCAGGTACTTCACTGTTCTTACCCTTTGTCACAGAGGAACCTTTCTAGCAGTTTATAAGTAAATAATTTATTTTGAATGATAAGTTACAGTGGCTGCCTCCTTAGTAAGCTCTTGTGCATCCCAGACAATATCAGGGAAAGGACAAAGACAACATAAGGGGAATGTAATCTTCTCTGGCACACACCCATGAAGGAATATTCATGTACAAGTAAATCAAGAAGAAATTTCACTGTGGAAGGACTCTGTTCAAGTCACTGCAGATACTTCCCTGTGCAAGGACAGCATCAAGACAATATAGAAGCAAATCAAACAGACATTTTGCTAGTGCTTTTCAGAAAGCTAAAAACCCACATAAAAAATCATGTCATTTTGAAAAATGCTTATTTTATCTGCATCACCACATATAAAACAGAGCAGAGGGTACACAAATACAGAGTAAGATGAAAAGAAGTGTTCTCACCATATCTATTTTCATTACAGCATTGGTAAAATCCATTCAGTGGCTCTGTTTTTTAACATATCGAACTCCCTCTAGTCTCATTCTCTGTAAAACAAAAGCATTTTTAGTAAAACTAACAGCATTATTCTCCTTCAGTTGCAAGTACTAATACACAGATGCACCCACTGTTCCTGGAATCTTCCTCTACAATCTTTAGAGGGTGGGATACACCAGAGCCATCCACTTGCCATTCCTGAGCCTGTGGGACACTGCAATTATTAACTCACTTGTGCTTAAAAGGAATAAACATCAAGATGAAGAACAGTTTAAGGTAGCAGCACTGTGGTATAAGTATGACTTATAGCAGGAAATCGGAGAGTTCCCTAGAAGAAATGGCAGAAAATTTTCCCATATTCAAGAAAACAGATCAGAAATCTCACTTTCACCCCTCTCCAAACATGATCAGTCACTACTGCCTTCACTGCACCTTCCATACAGTGATCCCAAAGTACCACATTGGGGGAGGCTAACAATACTTCTTCACACAAAAGAAGTGTCACCCTTGTGTTTCAGAAAGATTGAAGGGATGACAGGAACAAACAAAGCAATTTTTTAGTCAGGCATTTCACCAATTGCCCAGAAAATCCTAAATTCTGGCATGTCCCATCTTTTGAGTGCTTGGTTTTGAAGCTTAGTAGCATTTGAATATTGTTTTTCAGAGCACAACTTCATAGGTTAAAATAACTAGTTGATTAAAATTCCACCAGGTAACTGATACAGACACCTGCTTGGAGCAGAACAGCTGGAATCTTTAGATTCAGTGAAGACAACTTGAGTTTGCCCAACTCATCAGAATAACGAAAGCAAAAGCAGTTTGTCGTGGGGCACTGTCAGGATGAGAGAAGACAGACATTCTGCCAGTGGTTTTCACTGATACCTGCTGACAGCAGAGAAAGCAAAGCTCTAGAAGGAAAGACTTCTCTGATCACACTTTGAAATTAATTTCTTTTATTTCTTACCTAATATTCACTCTTTCATTCCCTTCCTGCTTTCCTCACTCTGTTTCCAGTCCTAATTTGCTGCTAGTCCCCTTCTCCATGAACAATCAGCTCAGTTCATACCTTGAGTCCCTCCTATCTCTTTTCTCTGCCCTAAATCTCCAGTTGTTCCAACCCTGTGCATGCCTCCCATCTGCAAGGCTCCCTCATCCTAACCCTCCCCAAGCACATCGCCTCTGCTCTCCAGCACACCCACAGCCATCGTCCCACCCCTTGGCCCTCTCAGGAGTTTCTCCATCCCCTCTGGCATTGTTTCCTCCCTGCTCTGCTGCCCTCAACCCCGTTAGCCCTGTCCCTCTTCCACACGCTCCCAGGCACACCCAGGTCCTTGTTCAGTTGCAGTTTCTCCTTTATCTACTGGCTTCAAAACATCTGCCTGCTCCATCTTCTCAACTAACTCTCCTTATGGAGCTCATCAGTCTTCCTCCCAGGTGGAGTTTCCATGTACTTCCCACTTGCCTCTAGTCCAGCACTGGTTTTGACCTAATTTTCCACTTTCCAACTGCTTAGGCCAACACAGAGAACAAAGATAAGAGATGAGTCTAACTGAGCAGGGTACTTCTGTCCAAAGAAGTGTGTGGGGAAGGGATTAAAAATGGTACACTATATCCAATAGGGATGAAAAGTTGAGAATTCTAATATTTTCATTTAAAAAAAAATGAAAGAAAATTGGGCAAAGTAATTATTTGGTTTTGAAGTGTTCTGAAAGCTGCATTTTATTTTGTTTGAATTGAAAAAATCTACAGTTGGTTTCAAAATATCAAAATGGGATTTGATAGTTCAACACTTCAAAAATCTGCACAAAAATATTTAAGCCAAGATCTTAGTTGAAACCAAGTTTTTCCAGTGAGTTATTTCACCTGTGATCAATAAAAACCCTCAAAAGGTAAAACACATTCCTAATCAGTTATAGAGGAAGGCACTCTGTTTTTGAACCCTGTCAAGATTTGATACCTAAAGCAGCTTAGAGAATCTATGAGTATCTTTGCAGGAAAAGAAAATTACTCTTAATGAGCTGCAAAAAACTCACTGCTATAGACAATAGAGTCAGATAATTCTGTTGAGCTAATGTGGCGAAAATGTGAGAGTTTGGTGCTTTTTCAACAAAATATCTGAATGTTTCATATATTTGAATAGTGTCCCATGAGGAATCTTTAATTAAGGAGAGAAATAGGGACAGGAAGGTCATCTGACTATTTCTCAAGTTGAGTTCTTCCTTATTATGAAATGAAACCATGAACTTTTGCATATTAGCATGTCACTAATTTGGAAGAATAAGGAATTATTCTTTTCTATTAAAGCACTTTTTTCCCCAGCACTTATGAGTAATTTACAAGGCCACAGTTCTCTTCACAATCCAACCCAAGGTCCCTGCTGTCTGACTCTGAATGTATTACAGAGGTTTTCCTACACTAAGGTTTAAAGGAAAACATTAGTTACCATAATAAAATGTAATTTGCCAGTCTCCCTTTGCAGTGGTATAGTACAACTTGCCCCAGAGGTCTTCCCAGATTAACGCTGGCAGAAATACAGGGGCAACTCAGAAAATGTGTTTATAAACTGTTTGGGTCACTGAGATGGAGAGTTTCTATTTATCTTTTTACCTCTGATGGCAAAACCCATTCCAAGGGGCCAGCAGAGATGACCACACCTCTCCCATTAACTGCCTGCTCAAGTGAAGTATATGTGCACCTTTTCCCAGAGCTCAGCAGCAGATATGACTGAAATTCCTCTTCTGCCTGTTTACCACTCCTCTCCTGATAATTATGCAATCTCTACTCAGTCCTTATCTCCCCTAGATGCTCCAGCATTGTTCACTCAACCTTAACAAAACACTTGCAATCTTGTGACTCCCCAGTTCCCTACATTTTGAAGGGGATAAACTGCACAAAGAGAAGTTTTTTGGTCAGAAGAAGAACAAAGTATATAACCAAATTCCCTTTCATCTTGAGAAAATCCATAACGTTTGCATTCTCACTGCTTGGATTTCTTTGGGGCCTTTGTTTAACAAGAAGAAAGACATTTATAGTTCTCCAGACTTCAAATGGGAGAAACAGAAACACCTACAATGAGTTGAGAAATGCTAAGAAAGTATGCTTTTAATTTGAATATTCAGCTTGGTCTCAAAAAGCATGGCTCAATTCTCTCTACCACAGAATTCCTGTGTCAAGCTAGTCTTAGAGCTGTGTTTTTAGAGGTATCATAAGCAAAATGTTCTGGTTAGTGATGTCCTTGCAAAATTTCACTGGACATTAATGTCTAAACTGACACACAAAGCATTAAAAATATGACACTTCCCTGCAGTTCTCTCCTTGCGAGATGGGGCTAATGGTGTCTCCCTACTTCAGAAAGGCAGCTGTGAAGATAAATAGAGGAAAAACTATGAAGCACTTTGACACTTCAGTAAGGCAGACCATTAACCCACAAGCCAGATCCTGGGTGAACCTTGCATTCTGAGGCAGAGTGCAAGCAATAAGAAAGAAATGCATAAAGAGCTGAGATTTTGCCTGTAAAAGGAGAGGATTTCACTGAAAGAGGTAAATAAAGTATACTGCTGCTTTTTATTGATAAACACTAGATTGGGTAAGAAAGTTGAATCTAAACTCCTTGAGATAGGGGATCTTCTTGTTTGCCTGTAAAGCACTGTCTTGCATATAAGCAATCTACTCTGCACTCTACACTATGATACTACAAATAGAAATTAGTATAACTCCATTAACAATTAAGTGGTTATTCCTGGTCTACACCAGTGACTGAGCTGAAATTCAGTTCTCAGGTTAAAATGTTAATTTTTGCTGGGGCTAATAACATGCTTAGCTAAACTCAAGAACCCCATATGTAATGTCTGTGTTGGTGCTATTGAAGACCACTTGCTCAAGACTAAGTAGAGACAAATTCCAGCCGATCTGCCTTTGGCGGAATCAGAAACTTTAACAAAGGCCACACATCAGTTTGTTGTTAGATTTATGATTGATTTTGAAATTATTTCTGTAAAAGTTCAACAATTCCACTTCTATATTTAGGAGATCTTGGATGAGCACACAGAACAATGACCAACTTTGACTATTACATGAGGGAGGAAAAGGCATACAATAATCAATTGTATGCTTAACAAAATACAAAACTCCAACTGAGCCGATATATTATGGATGAAGTTGAATATAATAAAAAATACTGCTTTCATAACTGACTGCTCTCTGAATGCCCGAGGGGTACAGACGTTGCACAACACCCAATATGTGACACAACCTTCATCTAAAGGCAAGATTATGCTAGTTCAGAAAAAGCAGGGCTGAACTGAGGGCCAACAACAGGGCTAAAACGCACAGTCCTCAGGCCTAAAATTTTCTGAAGCTTCTAAAAACGTTTTTATCTTTTAAAATTCATTTTTATTGCCTATATATGTTTATGCTCAAATCTCAGAAGAACTGAAAGAGGAGGAGAGAGGCTGCTTTTATTGTTCCCCAGGCCTGAAAGCAGATAACCGGTCATCTCAAGATACGCAGACCTTGCATGACTTCCATACAAAAGAAACTGAAGCATGATGAAGATAAGCACTCAAGCTTGTCAGTGAAATCCTTCAACACTTTCAAAGATCTCTGAACCTTGGCAAAGCAATTGGCTTTCAGTTTCTGGCAACCCACCTCGTCAACAGATAAAGCTATCAGAATTTAGATGTGAAATAATTCACTCATTCAGACCAGCCAAAGAAGCAGAATAATGAAAGTGAAAAACACAGGGTGAGAGCAAAGTCAAAACAGTGTTTAAATACAAAGCAATGCAGTCTATATAAAACTCAAAACAACACAGGAGATGGCTAGGAAAAAGCAAAGATCTCAGCTTCCTGGTCTTAACACCCGGAATCACGAGAGACAAGATTCCTTTGTGAATGCTGGGTCATCAGTGGGGGATCTTGGGATGCTGTTCACCTCAGGATAGGAAGAGAGGAATGATCTCTAATGCCAAAGTAGGATGTGGTTTTGCAGCAGGATTTGAGTCTGTAGAAAAAGATGGAATCACTTGGCAGCAGTGGTGCAATAGCACCTGCCTCCTTCCCAGCTCCCCATGTGCCAATCATGTCTGGCACAAAAATACAAAGCATGAGAAAAACAGCACTGCTGTCCTCACAATGGATTAAGAGCTGATGCCATAGCAGGAAAACCTGAGGGAAGATGTTAAACAGCAACACGTTCAAAAGCATAATGCCAGTTTATAATTAGAACTCAACCACCTTGTAAAAGATCACTAGGCATTTTGTTCATCCCACCCAGGAGTTTATTTAGGCTGTTCTAGGCAGCAGGTCTTATTTCCACTCTCTCACTCCATGACAGGTGTCAAGTTTTCAATTTGCAGATTAGTAGCAGTTTGCTGAATGTGTGACTTTCACTTTGGCAGCCTGCTCAGCTTATGTAGCTCCAAAGGAAGGCTTTGCACTTCCCAACAGCTCTATAAACCACTTTTAGACCAAAGCCTGCATTCTCTGGAGAACAAAACAAGAGGCAGGAAGTTTTTTACAAAGTGGACTGAGTTACCTAGACACTCAGGAGGGGGCTTACTGCTGTATAAGAGGCTATAATTCCAATAACTCATTGGTCATTTATTGCCATGCAGGTGTGGAAGCATCTTAAAAACTAGTAAAAAAAAAAAAAAGTAATTTGAGGTGGAAGTGGCCTTTTTTTCCAATAATTATTCCCCTTTTTCAATCTGTTCAACTTACAAGGCCTAGATAAGTACAACAACGAGACATCAAGCACAATATTGCCTTTACTTCCTACAACTTTACTGGTTCAACTACTGAAGCCACATTTAAACATTTAGGAAGTCCAAGACAAAGGGCGAAACTTATCACAGCCCATCCTTCCATCAAAACTTGCAGTCAGATTTCATAAAGGTAGAGAAATGTAGCAGCAGCCATAGGTTTTCCCATGCCAGTGGGCTAGCGCTAGCTACGTGCACTGCTCCTGCAGGCATCTGCTGAAGCAGTTTGGGCACAAAGGTTTGGACTGCTGGGACTGAAGGAAGGAGTCTTAGATTTCAAGGACTGGATCCTATGTCAGGAAGAAAGAAAAAAGAATAATCTCTCCCTGTCACAAGTAAATACACTTCAAATCTCTTTTGAGATTCTTACTCCTAGAATGAAATCACTACTATATGTTTATGTACTTGACAGGAAATCTAGAGCAACTAACTCATTAAGCCTCTTCCTGATAAAGGGACTTATTTCCTACACCCCTACTCCGTATTGTTACGTTTTACACTCTTCCTACAATGAAATATAGTGAGGTTGTGCTAAATTTTTAAATTTGATTTTGGTACAGATTTCCTTCAGAAAGTAAAACAGCAGGATAGCTTGACTACATCTCAAGATTCCCATCAGAAAGAAAATACATGCTGTTTGATGAGAATGGAGCCAGGCTCTTCTCAGTGATGCCCAATGGTAGGACACGGGGCAATGGGTGTGAGCTGGAACACAGGAGGTTCCGCTTAAATTTCAGAAAGAACTTCTTTACAGTGAGGGTGACAGAGCCCTGGAACAGGCTGCCCAGGGAGGTTGTGGAGTCTCCTTCTCTGGAGACATTCAAAACCCACCTGGATGCCTTTCTGTGTGATCTCATTTAGGTTCCTGCTCCAGCAGGGGGATTGGACTGGATGATCTTTCGAGGTCCCTTCCAATCCCTGACATTCTGTGTGATTCTGTGTGATTCCTTCACACCCATTTCAGGACAGAATAAGGCTTTTCCTCTGCAGGAGATAATGTACATCAGTAACAAGTGGTCTTACCTGTCATCTGTAAGCTTAAACCAGTATCCAGTTTGTTGCGTGGCTTCGTACTGATAAACAAGTAACAGAGAACACACACAGTGATGATAAAAGCAAAGAGGACCACTGCTGCTATGGACAGGCCCACAAGTGCTCCAACACTAAGAAGAGAGAAAAACAAAGAAATTAAGTGTAAAAACAGCCTGGATTACCCATTAAAACAATGGTCAGGATGATGTCTGGAGGTTACTTGTATTCAGGCAGGGTAGTGACTCTGTATTTTACTGTAAACAAAAGTTTAGAGCTCAATACTTAAGTTGCATAAAGTGGAATTATTTCATTGCCCTCAGAAGGGTTAAGGTCATTACACAGCAGTTGAATATCTGGCCCTTGGTGACATTTCATCTTACTAATGCATACTGCTCCTGAGTCTGATTTAAACCGTGGTTACGAAAATCAGAAATAACCTCATGCAGTAACTGGCACCAGTGAGATCAAAACTTCTTCAATGCAGTGCATATTCCCAGGTAAGCATAATATCACATAAATACCCCATACACACACAAAAAGGGATTCCAGAGCTTCAGACAGTCCATGCAAACTCCATTTTCTCAAACAACATGACTATTAAAGCTACATTTTGAGTCTGAAATGCCACTTTTATTGCAAGAAGAGCTTATAAGAGCACTTTAAGCAAAGTACGTGTATGTCATGGACTTCTCACCAAAGATGACATGCCCGTAAAAAATGGGATAAAAAACCTGCAAGCCATGTTACTCAATTCTGTTAGCAGCTCTGTAGAGCAGGGTAGAGTACTGTGATCACTGTTGTGCCTTTGAGCTCATGCAGTAAATCTCCAATCAAGATTGGAGAAGTTCTTCCATTATCTTTTTCAGGGTAAAATGAAAACTAAAGATTAATTAATTTACACACAATATCAAAGGCATCAAAAGAGCAGAAACTGAATAATCAGAAGGCCAAACATACAGCAGTATATGCAGATTTTATCAAGCTGCTACCTCTAAGGATAGCAGCTACTTTTTACTTCTTCCATAGACATTCAGTGAGACAGTGTATCTATGTACAGAAATCTCTTTAGTGGTTTCCTTATTTCCAATCTTTTCCTAATATAAAATTCTCATGATGAAATAAAGGCCCAATTGCAATACAGTCTAGCTATCATTTATTATCCTCTCCTGGGCCACTTGATGCTTCCAGTGTTCCAGTCCAAGCCAAAGACACTGACTTCTGGTGAAATTAAACAGCAGCCTTTTGGTCACAGATGAAGAGTCTGACGATTGAAAATTCTTATATTACTACTCTGGTATATTTACAATTTTGACAGTTGTAAAAAGGACAGAAGAGAGATGAATGTCTTAAATTCTATGAACTCCATCCTCTAGTGATAAAAATGCCTTTATATATCACCACTTTAGTGAGAAGTCACTCCTAGTGTGGCCTTGCAGAGAGATGAGAATAATTGTGCCTCAGGATGTTTTTATGAATTTTACATTCAAGATACTGCAACGTTTCTCTTCAAGCTCCATAACACCAGCAGACAAGATACGTCCACAGGAGAAACTCTGAAGACCAGCAGGATGAGAACAGCAGATATCAGTATGACTTTAAGATGCAGTTCTCATTAGTTATCAGCCAGATCCATTAATGAAGTTTGTACAATGCTTAGCTCCACACACAAGTAAAATAATTTGTAATCAGCAAAATTATTTGTTCTGGGAAGAACAGCTTTGCCCTTATGAAGATTTTTCATGGTATTAATCATCTGCACAAACAAGAGTCTCCTTATATGTTTGTGTACACAAGCATGTATTAACCAAACCTTTCCTTACCGTCTTTTGGGTCAAACAAAACTTACAGGCAAGCAATATTCTGCTTAATTTGGATTTGAACAAGTACTTACAGTTGGAGATGTCATCTGGATTCTGGCCTTGTTTTTGCATTTTCACTTGGAACACCTTGACCCAAATGGACAAAACAGAAAAAATACACTACAGGAGCCTGAGGTGAACAGCCATCAAACAGGAATGAGCTCCACAGCTGAATCTATCTGAGGAAGTAATACAAACCCAAAGGCTCTTCAGAAACAGGTATTTGGGCTCTTTTGTCGTATCAGTATTAACCCTATTTTAAGATCCCTTTTAAATAACAGTCTGCAGTGCAGGACAAAGGAGGCTGCTCACCATTATTCAAACATTAAGCAGAGTCAGCTGTCCTAAAGCTGAACAGATCAAGTACATATTAATGACTATATTTTTTTTTCTATTCAGACATCTATTACTTGTCGTTGTAGCTCTCATCCATGCATTTGTAGAAGGTGACATTAACGATACAGTTGTATATTGTGCAGCACAATGCATCATCAGCATCACTACACAACTTGTGTAAGATGATTTGTGAGTTACAAATGGCCAAGTTAAGAAAAGCAGTTCCTGGGGAACTCTCCAGTATTTTCTACTACAGGTCAATGACTTATCATAGGTTATATGCCACTACAAATGTTTGTTATGCTACAGCAGCAGTGTGAAAAGATCTCACTCAAAACATGGTGATCAGCATCACAAAACTACATTTCCTAAATCAATCAGTAATTAAGATTCAGTCTGCACTTAATCTTAGTAAATATTTTGATTCAATACCAGATTGTTCTCAATGTGCTGAAGCCAGCAACCCTCTTAGAATGTATTCTTAATTTCTTTAAGGATAATTTTGCGTTAAACTTCAGGAGTGGGGAGTTGTTTCTGAATTTATTCAATTAATTCAGAGGAATTTAGTATGCCTTTTACAGCCCTGAAGTGTCTTAACCAGAGCATAATCCTTTCTTTCTTTTTAATAGTTAAAACAGTTAACAGAAACAAAATACCAAAATAACTGTGATCATTGATCATTTCAATGATCACTCTCCTCTGAAAATAAAGATGCTCCTTCAGCATATTCTCTAGATTCTACAGTAATTACTGTGGCACTGCATAACCATCTAGAAGAGCCCTTGTGAAGAACATTTTGACATCTTCCCATCTTTATCTTAAACACTAGGTGTTTGAAGTCTACCCAGCAGTCCACATGAACAGTTTACAGGCCTCAGAGCGTGTCTTCAAGATCAGTCTCCTAACAGTGTAGACATTAAACAAGCAAACTAAAAAGTCACTCTTGCCCACAGCTGTGGCCTCACTAGCAACCAAACACCTCTGCATTAACAACTCATCCATCCCCAAAACAATGATCTAGCCTAAGAGTCACAATGAAGGGCTACGGGTAACCCTGGCAGCATTCACACAGTTCTTCAAACATGAGCAATGCTAAGTTTGGTAGAAGATCCATAGACCAAAGAGAACTCTACCAAGTTACTTTCTACATAAGAGTAAAGATACAGCCACACCACATATTTCACGGACGGTCCCACTGCTGTTACACCGAGTGCCACGTGCTCGCAACACCGCCACACATCTCTCCACAGCCAAAGGCTTTCCTGGGCAGAGAGGTTCCACTCTGTCAGCAGACTCCCCAGGGCTCCCCACGCTGCTGTCCAGAGAGCTGCTTAGTGGGTCATCAACATTTCTGTCAGTGGATGCTCAGCATCACACACCTACAGTTATTTTTAATCCACAAAAGGAGTCCATCCACACCAACAACAGCTAGGAAAAATGTCCATATTGGCTAAGCAGACGCAGTATGTCCACTCATAGATTAAAAGGAAGCTCATGAGTCATCTGGATCTGAGTGAATCAAATGTTCCTAAAGCCATTGCTGCAATGATGTGTTGTATGTAGTATTTGCAAAACAAACAGATAAATATTCCCAGAGGACTGAAAGAATGGGCATACAGGAACAAAAAACTTGCTATTTCGGAAAGCCAAAACACTCTTGGAGATCTGTTCAGCTAAGCAAAGCTTGGCTGCAGCATTAGGTCACTATGGTTCTATGGCTGTTAATTAATAAAGCATTTTGAATAAAACCTATACTTGGTCTGCCAGAGTTTTAATCAAATACGTAATATTACATTAAACTTATAAAAGATACAGATTTAGAATGGATACTGTAATTCTGATATTGAAAGAAGCCATTAAATTTGCAAAACAAAACTTAATTGAAGAGTGACAAATATAATTTTAAGATATTTTAAAACAATGAGAAACAAAAAAGGTGCTGACTTAAGTGCACCACAGTTCAGTACAAATACTACATGTTCAGTGTTTCTCCCCTTCCACTCAGCTCTGGAGGTAAAGTAGGTGTTACACACAGCACGTGGCTCTGAAGGGTGAGCTTTTCAGGGTTTTGCTGACTAGTGTTTTATAGCAACTTGTTTTGGGGTTTCAAAAGCTGCATAACCTTCTGGCAAATTTTGTACATCTCTGCCTTTTACTAATGTTCCCTTCCCCATTCCGTGGGCTCCTGACTGCTGTAAGAGACAGGAAAAACACGTTCTTCACTCTTCTCTGCTGAGGTCAGCTCTTCAAGAAATGTGGAAAAGGAACCTA
Organism: Antrostomus carolinensis; assembly: GCF_000700745.2. Classification (NCBI taxonomy): domain Eukaryota; kingdom Metazoa; phylum Chordata; class Aves; order Caprimulgiformes; family Caprimulgidae; genus Antrostomus; species Antrostomus carolinensis. The sequence continues at coordinate 18,978 of NW_010310407.1, forward strand.
GGCTGCTCTAATTAAAAAAAACCAAAAACTGTACTATTTGATTTTAAGTACCAGCAAAAAAAGAAAGGATAAGTGAGAAATTAATATTAATTACAGATCATAAATTCAAGGGAAAGCATGAAATGTGTCAGAGTTGCTCAACTTCAAATATTTATGATTGTCCAGCAGCTCCTAGTACAGTGGATGTTAGGATGTACTTGTCAAATACTGAAGTTGTTTTGCAGGAGTGAGTGGGGAAAAGATGATTCAATTTTGCTAAGGGGCAGTGCAGTGCATAGCTCTAAACATAGTACAGGCAGTAGTGATTTGGGAAAAAAAGAACAGCATAGGCCTGCAAGCAACTATTGTTTCAGGTTGCCTAGGCTGCTGGTTTCTCCATGAACTGCTCCTGCCAGTCAGAGCTGGCTGCCAAGTGGTCTGGCAACACATCTCCCACAGCAGGAAAAACACAAGAGAAATATGCAATGGCTTCCTGAATATTCTACCTGGTGTGCTACCAAACAGAAGTAATCCCTGAGATACCAGCAACCACTTGGTGAAGTGTTTAGACACCGCTTTCAAATTAATGGGAGGAGTCAAGCAAATGAAGATTTAGGATGAGAAAATTAAAGCTCCAGAGTAAAGCAAAACCTGCAACTATTCTCCCATCTGAGCTTCCAACTCCTTTCCCTTCCTCAGTACATTCAATTTCCAGACTTACCTTGGCTAGTTTGGCTAAATCTGGAATAGTTTTAGTCTTAAGGGTTTCGAGTCTTAAAAATGTGTCTTCAAAAGCTGTAAGAAGCATTTGAAGGATTATTTTAACATGTGGTTGTTACATACTTATATAAGTAACAGTTTGAGACAAAGACAAGCAAGGCAGCAATCATCAGAACATTCTGAGAGACCAGAAAATTGTTATGCTTTAAGTTATTTTTGTTTTCCTTAAACTCCTAATGGAACTATCATGTGCAAACATATATGGTTTCCAAAATGCTGTAATACTGTAGGGTTTCTAGTGTGCTAGTAACTAAAAGTTGTGATTTGATTTGTCACTGGAAAACACTTCTGGAAACAAAAATTTCAATTCTAACCACTCAGTAACTATTCTTAGAGAGGTAAATTGTATTTATTCACCTCTTCTCTACGATGGATATAGGCAGTTATAGCAGAAGTTAAGCACAACCAAAACCCCACCAATTGCAATTTCCTCAGATCCTTTCAAAAAAAAAAGAAAAAAAAAAAAGGTGGAAGCTAAGCAGTCACACTTCCCAGACCCCACAAAATTTTTGTAAAGGAAGATCCTTCATAGAGGTGCTTCATTAAAGCCTCTCATGGGATCCAGTTCTTTGAGGTGCTTTCTGAAAAGATCAAGCTTTAACAGTCTTTACTACAACATCTCATCCAGATGCAAGAACAAAACTTTTTTAACTTAATCTTTCAGTAGTTCTGCCATCTTGAGAAGGCTTCCTGTGACCAAAACAGTCAAAGACTATGTAAAAAAAAAAAAATAAATATGGGTATTTGATGAGAAAAGTGTAAAAAAGGACATTGGGGATGTCTTCTCACATCAGAGAAGCTGAGTAATTCTGTGTCAGTCACAGCTGTAGATGACTGGGAGATTCCCACATTCGACTCAGTATTTGTACCAAACTAGATTTTAAATAATCATACACTAAGTATTAGACAAGATAAATCCAATTACAGTAATCCCACGGTACTGGATAGCATTCACCCAAGAGTCCTGAAGGAACTCATATGTGAAACTGCTAAACTGCTGGCCAAGGTGTGCAACCCGTCATTACATAAGACCACATTGCCAGAGGTAGCCTGGGAGGGTAACTCCAACCTAAAACATGGCTCTAGAGGGGAACCCTCTAGAGACTACAGACTAGTAAATCTGATTTCCATCCCTGGCAAGACAGAAAGGTCTGTAAAAAAAAGAATAACATCACTAAGTCAAGAGATAAACACAGTGTCATGATGCTGAGTGCATCTGGGTTGCACGTGACCTTGGCTGTTACCCCAAGCCATGATGCCCAGACCTGCCCTGCTCTCTTTGCCCGGACACAAGGGACAAGTCCTTTGACAGTGAAGGCACTGCCCCCATCCACCTCTTTACCACACTCTGCCCTCAGGAAACTGCTGTTACTTGCTGATTCCTGACACAAAATCTTTCACTAAAGAGTCAGTGTTACTGTAAGGGCAAAATACTGCCTTGTTAACCCGCTGGAGTCTATGAAATGTCAATAAGTAGACGGATAAAGGAGTCCACTGAACAGAGACAGATTTTTCAAAAAGCCTTTGAACAAGCCCTGCACTGAAGGTGGGACTAAAAAGACTGAACTGACACAGGATTAGGAAAAAAGTTCTGTTACAGATTCAAGGGTGCTTAAAACAATAAAGAGCAAAGCACAGGGGCTAAGTGGTCACTTTTCAGTACAAAGAATAGTCAGAGATCAGTGCCAAGACTGATTCTATTCTGTGTCTTCATCTAGGACCTGGAGAAGAATGAAATCTGACTTTCTAATGATCCTAAACCTACAAGTGATCAAATGCTAGAAGACTTGCAGAAAACTAAGTGAGCTGGCAAAAGTGATGTAAATGACCTTCACTGTATATAATGTAATGTATAAATAAAGAAAAACAAGCCTACATGACAATGAACTCAGAACTGGCAGTCCTGAACTCAGGAAAAGTTTGAAAGTCATCAAAGAATCAGTGTGCACCAGCAGCCAAAGACATCAACAACATGCTGGCCACCAACGGGAAGGGTTTTGAGAGCAAGACTGAATGGAGGCAGCATTTTGCCACTGTGTAAAACCTTGCCATACCCACATCTTGAGCACGCAGCTCCAGACTGTGCACCTCTAGGAGCAGTGCTGTGGAGTGAAAAATGGTATGGATGAGAGGCAACGAAAATGATCAGTGGGACATAGCATCTGCCTCAAAGATAATGAAAAAGGACTAAGATTGGAGAGGTGAAAGCTGAAAACTGATGCACCAAATGCTTACAAAACTCTGAATACTGTACATAAACTGAACATGCAATTGTTGTTCACCAAACCTCATATATACCAAACCTCTCATAATACTAATCCTAGAGAACACTAACACTCCAGAAAACTACTAGGAAACAAGATAACAGAGATAAAAGGATGTATTCTCAAATAGCAGGTAGTGACTGCTGCCGCTGGGGCTGCAGAAGCAGACAGCAGAAGCAAGTCCAGAAAAGGATTAGACAAAATCAGGGATAACAAGTCTATAAGAAGATAGTGAAAGCACCACGCAGAGGTGTACTAACATCCTGACAGCGCCGGCGTGGATGCTGAGGCGCCTGAGGGGAACCAGGCACAGAAAGCAGCCAGGCTGTCTGTGTGCAGCTCTCACTGCCACTGCTGGAGATCCAGAGCCAGATGGACCCTCGCACTGACCCAGGAGAGCACCAGTCTGATTATTTGCCATCTCTAAGTGCAAAGTTATGTAGTGCTTGACCTTACTACGCACAGAAAAGTAGCTAAAGTCATGGGGAACTTTATGCAGGCGGCATCTCATATGCTCAGGTCCCGAGACAGCGGTTCCCCTCACCCTGAAGGGACGGAGGGACACTCTGGGTGCCCAGTACACAGGCACTGAGCATTTCCCGGCGCTTCCTTACAAAGATCACGAGTTAACTCTTCCAGAAGCCACCCTGGCAGAAGCAAAGTCTCTCTGGGCAGCAGCTGCAGCTCCACCGCTACTCTCCGCGGGACAAAGATAACCGGAAAGCTCCCGGCTACAAGTACCTCAGAAACACAAACCCGCAAGC